>NC_052505.1:98345241-98401899 GCF_014356525.2 Nilaparvata lugens | reverse complement strand
TTGCAGAGCTGGGAAAGGATAGCGCTAACTGCTTTGTTAAATGATGGACAAGGATAGCAGCACCAGTGTTAATCAAATACTGCCATTATAACGTGTACCTCACTATAGGAGAGGATCAAATCAGCACCCAATTAACATCGGTTTGCTATCCTTGTCTAGCATTGGACAAAGCCAATAGCTCTAAACTCCCCCGCTTAAACTTTGGCACGTTACGAAATCGTTTGAACTAGTAGTTCTGTGAACAGTAGACCTTACGCAGTATTCTCATCCACAAGTACCTGATTGAAACTATAGACCTTATGGAAATACAACAATAGACTGGCTTCTCCACACATCTGTGTAATCACTTGTCAGCTGATTCATGATGAATAATTCTACAGTCGGATTTTTACTTCAATAAAGGCGTATGAAGGAGGCTCTTATTCCCTTTTATATTATGCTTGGAATGCAAAATTTCCAAAAACCTTGTATATTCGTCGACGCGCAATTAAAAAAGGAACATACCTGTCAAATTTCATGAAAATCTATTACCGCGTTTCGCCGTAAATGCGTTACAAATAAACACTAGCCGTCAGGCTCGCTTCGCTCGCCATATCCGTCTAGCCAGGGGGCTCCGCTCCCTGGACCCCCGACTGGATCGTCCAAGTACGAGATCAGCAGGCTCGCTTCGCTCGCCTGAATTTTTCATTTGAGCATTTTTATCATATGTTAGAACAATCCAGTCGGGGGTCCAGACTAAACAGCTGGCTAAACCGATATGGCGAGCGAAGCGAGCCTGACGGCTAGTAATATAATATTCCCAGGATTGAAGTAGCAGTGCCCAATCAATTTTTCCGCGATAAATGCATTTAAATCTTCAACTTGGTGCCAACCTTACAAAGTCAACACTCAACTTAATGCCAACCTGACAAAATTATTAATTTAGTTGCCAGTTAACAACTGTTTCGAAGAGGTACTCTATCTAGATTATAGTTCTATAGTAACATATGATATGGAAATTCAATTATAATTAAGAGATTGGGAGAAGAAGAATATACATGCTAAAAGACGAACTTTAAACCCTTAAAACAACCCTTAGAGTTAAAATATTGCCAAAAGATTTCTTAGTGCGCCTCTAAAGGGCCAACTGAACATACCTACCAAATTTGAACGTTTTGGTCTGGTAGATTTTTAGTTATGCGAGTGAGTGAGTCAGTGAGTGAGTGCCATTTCGCTTTTATATAGATATAAACATTCAAACATTTGAACATTCAAACATTTAAACATTAAGAGAAATGCCAAACCATCGACTTGAATCTTAGACCTCACTTTGCTCGGTTAATCATATGAGTTATTTGAGTGATCATGATGTGTTTGTCTAGTTCCAATCTGAGAGGACGGCAAAGACGTACGGCATAGGGCATACGTACGGCATACGTACGGCATACGTACGGCATAATATAACGACGGCAAAAACTCGTACGTTCAAAAATCGATGTGTGTGTAACTAGCTTAAAAGGGAGAATCCAGAGGATACATACCTCAATTATCACAGGTCTTCCATTGATTAATCACGTAGAATAATTGTTACAACCAGTTGAATAAATGTTACAACATGGCTGTCACCTCAAGGTAACTGGTGGAAGTAACCAGGTTTCACGCATTAGTGAATACATGTTCTCTTTCGAGGCACGTTTCCAGACAAAAATCCCTTTGAAAGAAGAAAAGCTTTAGACGAAAGAGAAACGCTCCTCTGTGAGTGAGGGTTGTCCTGAATGGGGTAAGAATGAAAGGAGAATAAAGAGAAAGGAAATAGGGGATGCTGGAAAGGAAAGGAGAAGGATGCAGTAGAGGGGAAGAGAAGGATAGACTGGATGGGGTGAAAGGAAAGGAGAAGGATGCAGGAGGAAGGGAGAGAGAATAGAGAGAAAGGGAATAGGGGAAGTAGTGATGAAGTGGAGAGGAAGGCAGAATGATGCAGGAGTGGAAAAGAAAAGGATAGACTGAAAGGAAAGATGCTGAAGAGGAAAGGAGAAGAAAGCAGGAGGAAGAGAGAAAGAATAGAGAGAAAGGGAATGGGGGATGCAGGAGAGGAAAGGAGAAGTATTTAGGAGAATGCAGAAGAGTGAGGGAGAAGGATGCAGGAGGACTTCAATCAGGAAAGGAGAAGGATACAAAAGGAAACGATAGGGGATTTGTAGGACTGAAAAAGGCCACCACACACTCACTACTTGGCTTTCTTCTAACAAGCGATGTAAGCTTTTGTGTGCTCCCTGAGAAGTAATTTCCTTCTTTTATTTGGTCAAACTCCCTTTTCCGTATCCGTGTCACTGTATCCTGTGTTGGGAAATTGGGGATTTAAATATTTCTACTAGTTTATTCTTGACTTTCCAATGTTTGTTTGATCGTTTCTTCCAGTTTGGCTGCTGTAATAATAATAATAATATCGAGTGACCTGGCTGGCTCAGGTTGGTGTCAGAGTTTTCAGGTCGCAACTGATCAATTTCAGGGCCTCTGACATGACCTAACGACTGCTTTTTAGGCAGCCGGGACCGACGGCTTAACGTGTCCCGTTAGGTTTGGCTGCTGTGAAGATACTGTATTCGTTCCTCCGCTACGTTTTAACACAGTCAACACAAAACATGATAAAAAAATCTGGTGTGGCGCACTCACACAACTTTCCTTGCCGTTATGAAAATTGATCACCTGACGCTAGTGTTCACGCGCATCTCAAGTCTATTATTCAAAAATCTGAGCCAGCTAGTGACAGGACAATATCGCTGGAGACACACGAAGTCTGCTATCTCTTCATAGAATGATCTAATGTAATCAACAGTTTGCAATTTAATAATCACATTTTCTCGAATTTCGAGCTCATTTTCAATTTTAGGTGGAAATGTTACATAACATAATTGTAGAGATTTTTATGCTCAATCTTTATCACTTGAAAATTTTTTCAAACAATTATTGTATCTGAAGCCTGATAATTGGGAATCTAAAATCAAACTTTGCATAGATGAGGCGGACCTTCTGAATTTTTACAGTTATGGGACTTGTGGCAGTTGATAGAGCTTATCAATGACTATTTTAGGTATAAATTCGATCAAAATCGTTGGAGCCGTTTCCGAGAAAATCGCGAAAAACCCTGTTTTTGACAACATTTTCGTCATTTTAGCCGCCATCTTGAATTGCACTTAATCGAATTTGTTCGTATTGGATCCTTATATCGTAAGGACCTCAGGTTCCAATTTTCAAGTCGTTCCGTTGATTGGGAGATGAGATATCGTGTACACAGACGCACATACACTCATACAGACCAATACACAAAAACCACTTTTTCGGACTCAGGAGATCTTGAAACGTATAGAGATTTAGAAATTGGGTTACCTTAATTTTTTCGGAAAGCAATACTTTCCTTACCTATGGTAATAGGGTTACCTTGCTCTAATAACCTAATAACTTCGGTTCTAGTTTTAAATGTTATGGATATATTGGTATATGTATTATAACAAATGTTAGAACAAGGGAGAAGACAGAAACATGGGAATGAAAAATATGTTTATAGCATTCTTTTAGTATCAAGAAATGAAAATCTGAGTACCATTTTTTCGACATTAATGTCATTATCAAGTGTGTAATCATAATGATACTCACTTGATAATGACATTAATGTCGAAACATGTCGTGAGTATTTTTTTTTAAATGGTACGTGGATTTTCATTTATTGATATTTAAGAGTAGCCCTAACAAGAAAAGGTTTTTTTTGTTTATGATATGTTATGGATCCTTGATCTATGTAATGAACTCAATATGGTATATAGACCTAGATCATTGATAACATGATACTATGATATATGTCTTGATATCAAGACATCAAGATATAGCTCCTGCATCTATGTGAATCAAGTAATATGATAATATGATTCATCAATACAACAATTAATTCATCTACAAATCAGTATCCAACTATCTAGCTCTAACTAAAATATGTTCCAGTAAATTCTAACAACAATCTGAAAATATTGCTTCAGTAACAGTATTTGTTTCTGAATTGTATCACTTGTACGGTAATTGAAGTTTCACATTCATTTTCATACTAAAGCTGCGTTTACACCAAAGTTATTAACAAAATGTTTATTTTTCCGTCCTTATAGATTCTATTAGATTGAACGGAACTTGACAAACACATATGCACATCATGTGTATGATAAGTTATGTTCAATCTAATAGAATCTATAAGAACATTTTATTAATAACTTTGGTGTAAACGCAGCTTTAGTAATACATTTTCAACGGTTACATTTTGGATTGAGGGGATGGAACTATTTGGTAAACTTGTAATAGAGAATTATGAATATTTGAAACCCTATGCAGATACTGCCATATAGAAAAGATGAATATATCTTCATCATTCGTCTTTGATGCTAGTAAAAATTATCATAGACGACTAATGAAATGAACTTGCTATTATTTTCTCTATGGTAAGACTGAGTAGTGGGCAAAAGTATAACCGTGAGCTTCACATAAATGGGACTCACGTAACCATATATATAGGGTGGGTGAAAAGTCCGAGATATCGGACTTGATATCGTAAAGTAGTATTAATTTCAATTTGAGTAGGATCCCCAATCACACCCACTGTCAATTTACCTTTGTGTATTAGATATTAAGCCGTTCTCGGACTTTTCACTCACTATGAATGTTTCATAGCAAAGAACATTCTACAAAATAAAATTTATACATTACAATCATTTCATCCTCATTTCTCTTTACAAGAATTTTGAGGGCTGGTTCCTAATCAATGTAAAATGCAACTGAAGGTGAACTTTGACTACAAAAAAATGGGGATATTGATCAGAATCACCAATACAGCCTCCCTGAGTTTATGGCTGAAGTATCCAAATGATTTTTAGTGTCATCATATTTTTGTGTTGGAAAGTACAGTATGGAAATAGATGAATGTTTTCTCATAATCATTCTCAAACAGTAATTTTTCACAGCGATTGTCTTTTGTGTGATAAACCAGTGTTTACATTTCAGATTCCTAATATTCCATTTACCTTTTCTCCCGAATCTATCTCTATCTCAAACAATAACAATGATGAATGACCACCATGATCTCACACCTTTGATGATGAGATACAAAAGAAATTATTGGAAAAAAAATTAAAGCTCGCTTTTTTATCGAAACTATGAATCTCAATCTTGTATATTGTTTGGGGAGAGAGATCTCTCCTCACAAAATTCTGTTCAGATTTTTGTTGAATTTGATATCTGGGGAGGTTATCAAACTCCCTGATTTGATTCAGATTGTTTCAAATTATTAGATTTGAATTTGAATTAAATTATTTCAAGATAAAATTCAGATTGTAACAAGTCTCATTGGAATTGTTATGGGGGAGATAAATAGACTTCCCCTTATGAGATTCAGATAGTTTCGGGAAAATTCGGAGAGACTTTGCGTTCTCACGATTAATTTTGGGTTTTGTTTTGTATCTTTTTGAAGGTTTGTGATCATGGCGGGCGTCACAAAGAGCGTCGTGGTGAGCGGTGGAGGTGTATCGCGAGACGCGTTTCGTGCCTAGGGCACACCATCTTCAACAACCGAGTGACCTGACCCAAAATGGCGCTGCCGTCGTCAACCAACCCATTGACCGCCTGCTGAGACTAGGAGCCGTGTTTTGGGCACACCATCTTCAACAGCGGCTGAGTGACTCGACCCAAAATGGCGCTGCCGTCAACCAACCCACTTACCGCCTGCTGGGACTACGTGGGAGTTCTCACTGTCCCAGTAGTCAACCTGGAGGTCAAAGAGGTAAAGGACATAGTATGGGAGAAGCTGCAGGAACCTAAATCGCAGCGGAAACTGGTTCTGGTGATTGTCTCCATAGCGCTACTATTGGACAACATGTTGTACATGGTCATCGTACCCATCATACCAGACTACCTGCGCTACATTGGTGCCTGGGGCGAAGAGGAAGCCCGCTTAGCTCACAACCTCAGCTTACAGGGGAAACCACGACACCACTCACACCACGGACAGGACTCCGCCACCGGTATACTGTTCGCATCCAAAGCTATCGTGCAGCTCATGGTGAACCCATTCTCTGGTGCACTGATTGACAGGATAGGCTACGACATTCCTATGATGATCGGGCTAACCATCATGTTCCTCTCTACAGCTGTATTTGCTTGTGGTAGAAGCTACGGTGTACTATTCTTTGCTAGGAGTCTACAAGGTGTCGGTTCTGCTTTTGCAGACACCTCAGGTTTAGCCATGATAGCTGACCGTTTCACCGAGGAGAACGAGCGGTCGAAAGCTCTGGGTATTGCACTAGCCTTCATCAGTTTTGGGTGTTTAGTAGCCCCGCCGTTTGGGGGTGCTCTGTATCAGTTCGCTGGTAAAGAAATGCCTTTTCTAATCCTTGCATTTGTATCACTAGCTGATGGTTTCATGCTGCTCATCGTAATGAAACCTTTCAAACAACAAATGAAGGAGGCGAGAGAGTATGATGCATCAAAGAAAGCTGGGGTACCCATCTGGCAACTCTTCATGGATCCTTACATCGCGGTGTGTTCTGGAGCATTGATGATGTCCAATGTTGCACTAGCCTTCCTGGAGCCTACAATATCCTTATGGATGGAGGACAACCTTACCACGGACAACTGGAAGATTGGGATGATTTGGTTACCTGCGTTCTTTCCCCACGTTTTCGGGGTGGTACTGACTGTGAAAATGGCTAGAAAATACCCTCAATACCAATGGGTAATGGCTGCTGGCGGCCTAGCTCTCGAGGGTCTATGCTGTTTCATAATACCCTTCTCCTCTTCCTACAAAGTCCTCATGATACCCATTTGTGGTATATGTTTTGGGATAGCTTTGATCGACACAGCACTGCTACCCACTCTGGGTTACCTAGTAGACGTCAGACATGTATCCGTGTATGGAAGTATCTATGCTATAGCTGACATCTCATACTCGTTGGCGTATGCTGTAGGGCCTATAATCGCGGGAGGGGTTGTGGAAGCTATAGGCTTCACAGCACTCAACTTTGGGATAGCGTTTTCCAATCTACTCTATGCACCGGTTCTGTACTACCTGAGAAACATCTACGACTTCAAACCGTTCGAAAACGAGGCAAACATCCTAATGTCTGATCCTCCCGACAAACAATACCAGACGTACACGATGCAAGATCAACAACCTGTGCAAGGAGACTTCAAGAATCACTTAGAATACACGAAACACCAGGAGCAGGATAACGGCTACTCCATGCATGATGGAGGGGGGATGGAGGAGACCAGTTTAGATAGACAGATGGGTGGGGGTGATGATTCATATCAGTACAACAACTATAAACAACCTGATCAACAACAGTACAGATACCAGCAACAACAGGGGGGCTACCAACAGCAGGATTATCAACAACAGGGGTACCAACAGCAGGATTATCAACAACAGGGGTACCAACAGCAGAATATTTCAAGGCAGCCTGATTACCAGGCTCCAGCTCGACCCCCTCCACCTGGTTCACAGGGGGGAGAAGCCACTAATCCCTTCAGGAGAGCTGAGCCTACCGAGAGACCAGCCGATAAGAACCCTTTCAGACAGAATTATTAGACGAATAATTAAATTAATAAATAATGTATGCTGTTGGGTTACTGAGAAAATTAATATCTTTGATATCAAATTGTTTCTGTTATGTTCTAAGATACCAATCTGAGAGACTTCTCTTGTTCTGTTCGAACTATTCCAAAACGTTTATCAAATCTAAGATTAAGGGTATTGAAAAATTCGTTTTCGATGTGATTTCAGAAATTCATGACAGAGTTATTGGACGATTAATTAAATCGATGAATGTTTAGTATTTGGTTACTGAGAAGATTCACTTATTATTTGTTTTGTTCTGACAGAATATCTTTGTTCATTTCAAACTATTCAAAAACGGTTCATAAACTCAAGAATAAGATTATTGAAACATTCGTTTTTGATGTGATTTCTGAGTTTCAAGAGATAATAATACAATTATTAGTAACTAATATGAGAAGGCAGAATAATAGTTATATTGGAATATATATCGTCTACGAATTTCAAGTTACTAACCAAAATATAAGCTGGATAGACTTGAGATATGATTGAAATGTGATAAAAATTTAGAAGAAGGTTTTAATCAAACCTGAACTCAAATGAACAGTACGTTGTAGTGATTTCAAGGAATATGTATTTCAACAAAAATAAATGGTAACACGAAATATTGGAATTGAAGTATCGGTTATGATGTAATAATTATTATGAGTTCTAAATAACAATCGTATAAATTATGTTAGATAAGTTTCGAATGATATTAAAGTGTTAAACGTCGTAGATAGAGGTATCTTGATATAGTTGAACAGTTACATTGATAGATAAATAATAAATTGAAACAATTGTGTATAGTGTAAAATTATAATTCATCATGTTATATACTACTTATCATTAATTGTATGATAGATGGCTACTTGTTATAGACTTATCATATCTTTATCGTGAAGTTAATCTATTATATTTGTGATTTCAGTTTCAAGTTAAACTGTAACTAAATATTATTATAAATATGTATCATGTGTAAAATTGTATAACCGTTGTACAGTATAGATGTAATTTGAATTTTTATTGTAAAAATGTAATTAGCCTTTGAATCTTGTCATAGAACTCGGCTCATAATAATCTTTTAGCAATTATCGATACATATCATCAATTGGGTAGTAAGAGAGTTTAAAATTACGAGTATAAATGGTTATGAATGCATTATGAGTGGATGAGAGTTTGTGTATTATCATAATTATAGAATTTGAAGACTTATGCTAGGTAATAATATGTTATAGTTAACAAAAATTTAGTTCTATTTGTATATAATTCTTTTTATTGTATTTTGTTTACTTTAAAGTGGGGAAATACTCACATTCTTTGGTGTCGCAACGACCGTTTCGTGCTGGTGTTGCACATACTCAAGATAAACAGAAACTCAAACCTCACCAAGGAATGTGAGTGTTTTTTCACTTAGAAGTTATCTATTTCTATTGTAACTTCCATTCTGAGTATTCAGTTATTCAAGAACTACAATAATAATTTATCTCAATTATTGAGATTCTATTGTATTGTAATATTCTCCGTTTGCATTTAACAGTTATAGGCTATTGCAGTTCTTATAGAGTTCATTTTTACAAGTAATTTGTTACAATAATTCAATTCGATGAGTTACTTTCTTTCCATGTCCCATGTTGTAGATGAGAAATTTTTTCCCACAGGTGGAAATTACTGAGATATTGCAATTATTCAAATGCTAATGAATTTATAATTATTATTAAACGAAAGTCCAAATTAAATGCAGTAAATCACCTCGGAGACTTCTGCTACTGCAAATATTGACAACAGGGTAAACAGCTAGCATTTCATCAACAGGCTAGAATTTCCATCAAGCTGTTGTCAATATTTGCAGTAGCAGAAGTCCTCCAGGTGATTCACAGCATTTAATATGGTTTTTCGTTTAATAATAATAATTATTGATTCCTTTTCCATTGTTGATTTCCTCGCTCCGGGAAAAAGTTGAAAGATTGAATCTGATTGAGATCCCGGTGTCAGTTGTTACATTATCAATCTCTGATGAATTAAAACTAAAATGAAGATAAACAGAAGGCCGAGCACTCTTATTGGTGGAAGCCCTGACCTATCAAGGTGATCGTCTCCCATTGGCCTAGACAAGCCCCTCCCCTATTAGCGGTTCATACAAATAAATGTTACGAGAAGGCGATACAAACAGCAAACAAAACAATGAAAGATTATGAAATAGTTAAATGTTACGCTCTTTAAAATGCTACTTTATTTCTACACAACAGGAATAAAATAGCTTTCCAATGTATTATGTTCGATAACATAGAATACTAATGAAGAATCAAGGAAGATAAACCTCGTTAACCTTTTAAAATGAATTGATAAAACCCAATTCGAATGGGGAATCAAGGAAGATGAAGACTCCTGAGCCTTCCGAAGTAAATTGATAAAACCCAATTCAAAAGAGTTGAAATGCGCACAATACATACACGCACATCAATAATATATTATTGAATAATAAAATCAAAGTATAATCTCTCAAAAACTGGATACAACCTATAATTAACCAACATGAATAATCAACTCAAATATTGTAAAGTTACAAATAATATTCATTTTACTTCAAATACTCTATATAGTGAGGTCCACGTTATAATGGCAGTGTTTGATTAGCAATGGTATTGCTATCCTTGTCTATCATTCAACAAAGCAGATAGCCCCATCTCTTTCTCATTTTGCTCTGTTGCCAGATCGTTTTTTTAACAATGTAGAATTAATAATTAATTGAAAAATATTTCATATTTTATTGTGTGAATTTATTATGAAATAATTGGAAAATAATAATTTATTGCTTAATAAAATATGATTGATTATTTTAAACGAGAATGAACAGTTACATTAGCAAACCTGTATCAGCAACCGTTTATAGAAGGCATAGACAAGACAGAGGTTCGGCAACGTTGTTCTCCTATCTTTCTCCACTGCCATTGTAACGTGGACCTCTATCTCATCTACAGGATGGGTAACTACTTCTTAGTAACTTATAAATGTTTTGTGCAATATTGTTTAATTTCTTCTTGTGTTATATCCATTGCTACTCCTATTGTTATAGTTTTATTATATATTGTTTTCTTTCATTGTATTTTGGTGTGTTGTGATTGAATTTGATTTAATTGAATTTTATTGATTGAACATATTTTTTCTAGTGATAAGATTTAGAATTAAGATCTGCTTATCAAAAAGCAAAACAACCAAGTGAATACATACATATCATTACTTGAAGCCTGTACTACTTAATAAGAGTAGGGAACTAGTCTGAAACTTAGAATAAATTCTAGAATAATGTGTAATCTTATTTAAGCGAAATGGATGTATAGAAAGTAAGATAATGGAAGGACTATCAGTCCAATAAACATGATCTAGTATACATGACTAGTATACATGACTTTTCTGAATTCCATCTGAAAAGCGTTACTGAAATAACATACGATCATGTTTCAATTGAAGAATACAAGCCATATCATTAGAATTAGCCTAATTACTCAGCATTTTCAATAGATATTAGTCATGAAAGTATTTTTGTAAACTATTTGAATGTTAGAGTAGATTTTTGAAACGATATTCTCCCAAAATCCAACTTCTAATTAAGTTAACTGATTGTTTTAATTTTGCTTCCGAAATATTTTCATTTCACAGTTGACCTGAGAATTTTTAGTTTCCTTCCTATTCAAGATCTGATTCCTTACCATGGTAACATTGAGGGCTGGTTGCACAGAGTTCTGTTAAATAAGAATCATGAATGAATGCCACACGAGAACAAATTCTTCATTCATTCATACAATAAGTACATTATCGAAATGATAGGGAGAGAAAAAATAACTTAACCTTGTGCTATTCCTCTCCCAAATTTAGATAAGGTTACATATAGTCCGAAATAGGACTAGAAAGGCTTTTCCGTAGAAAAATCTATTTAAAAAGTATTTAATCACAATTAAAATTCAACAGACCTCTGGGCAACTGGGGCTGGGATTGGTGAGGAATAGAAACACCCTTATTATCAAAACCCTCCAATCAAAAACTCCCCTTTCCACTGGTGAATCTTTAATTTTCCACCCTATCTCTCTATTTTTAAATTTCTCCATTTACGTGGTAAATCGGTGTTAGAATAGTAATTCGATGTGCACTATTTTCGGAAAGAACTGTTAACAGTGATGTTGCCAGTTCTACTATAAGTCCTATCACTTTTCCCTCCAGAACAGAATGATGATGAAATACTGCTTTTAGCCGTCGCTAAAAGAAGTACACTTACTCTTGAATTCTTAGTGCCGGTTGCACAAAAGTGGGTTAAATTTTAACCGTGATCAATTCCACAAGAACCAATCCGAGAAGCCTTCTCTGATTGGTTCTCGTGAAGTTAATAACGGTTTAAATTTAACCGACTCTTGTGCAACCGGGCCTTACTTGTAAAATATTGGTATTGCTTGTTGTTGGTGTTATATATAGATAAATGGCTCTTCGCAGCACGTTTCAGCAATAAAAATATAGACATATTTTGAATGTTAATCGAGTTTTATAAGTAGTAGTAAAGTGGGAGGGATGCTTGAGATAGGATAAGTTTATGTGATAGGTTTAAGTTGTAATTTTGAAGCACTGTATGTTTATAAAAAATGTTATGCAGTTTTGATGTAGGTACCTAAGTATGGTGTACAGAATAATTGAATCTGATAAGTTTCACTATTTATTAAGTCGAGTAAGGTGGGAGACGATAATGGCCGGGCCTTGTGTAATAATATTATAGCATATGCAGTAAAACTATAAATTCTGTGAACTTGAATAAATTTAAATTAAACCGGAAATATACCGTATGAATGTACGTGTGTAAGCTCCAGGTTGAGAATGCATGATGATGAGTATGTTAGAATTAGATTATCCATTATTAATTTCAACACTAAGATTTGAAATATTTTAGGGATGTTTAAAACGAAAATTCCAGCATTTGAAATGGATCACTGTTTTAACAATAACTTTTTATTGATCTCAATAGTTGATCCTAATTAATCTTATAATTGGAATACAGTGGTTTGAAGTTTAAATGCTTGCAATAAAACACTATGTACTTTAATATTGGTGGTGTTTTTATCACATCAGGATTCCCTCAACTGAGGAAAACTTTGAAAATTCATTGGTTACATTGTGAACCGTTCTTATACTTACAACCATTGTTAATCGGTCTTATAATGAATCACAACCACTTTTATGTGGTACCTATTGTCATAAAAAATACAATCTATTTTCAATCAATACTATTTTCTGTATAGCTTTTCTCTGCTATTGTTAACCCGTCTTTTCGACTCTCATTCTTGAACTAAACAAGTTCATACCATAGAGCATAGACTAATAATTAAGATTCATTTCATTTTTTCTCTATGGTCAACCCCAACGGAAGCCAATCCATTCTTAGCGTGATTAGATGATCCATCCAATTCATTTACGCCACTCTGCACAGAAAGCAGCTGTTTTCCAGTCCCTACGTAGATCTGAAAGACACTGTTTGCAGATGATTCTCGTATGACGTCAGAACAGGTTTCTTTCCGGCCGCTAAATGTAGGCGCACACAGATCGTCATCGGACGGATGGCACGCATCGGACGGATCGGATTATTTTATTTGATGCATTGTTTTCAATTGGAGTGCTCATACCTGTCCGCATCCGTATAGGTATGCGCACTCCAATTGAAAACAATGCATCAAATATAATAATCCGATCCGTCCGATGCGTGCCATCCGTCCGATGACGATCTGTGTCAATACCTACTATTACTTTACTATTACTATTACTATTAAGTAATAGTAGGTATTGTCTGTGTGCGCCTACTTTTACATGGAACTAAGAAAGGTGAAAGAGAAATGGTCTTTAGCATTGAGAGCTGATGTATCAGATTTTCGGATAGATATTCACATGGTGTAACCTACTCAAAGCTGATGCAATGCATCTATTTGTTGTCTCTTTTGATTTAAAAATCATCACCTAAGCCAAGCTAGATGACAACTCTACTTGACAACATCAGCTGTTGGAATGCACAAGAGACCCACGAAACCGTCTCACTTCTTGGCGTCAGCTATACCTGTAGTGTGTCGAAAAATATTGTACGCGACTCCCTCAGAAAGGTGTTTACGGTATTCGGATAACATATTCACGGGCTCGGCAAGCCTCGCCCGGGAAACTATCCTCATACCATAAACACTAACTTTCTGTGCTTGTAGCGTAATATACTATTTTGGATCTCTTTTCGCGAAATGGAAGCGAATCACTAAATTTGGAAATAGTCTAACATAAGCAGCTCCTCTTCTCTATGTTGAAAGTACACTTAATATCCCAATGTTTTATGTATGTTTTTGGTAGTGATTGCTTATTCTTTAAAAATTTACATTTCAGTGTTGAGATGTTATTGTCAGTGCCTATAATACTCAAACTTTTATAGTAGCGTATCAGAAAAACTCTAATGTCGATAGGTCGATAGGTCGATAGGTCGATAGGTCGATAGGTCGATAGGTCGATAGGTCCTCTCTCGATAGAAATGAAAGAACTGTGGATGCAGAGGTTATTGAGAGAATCAATGATAATTAACTATTATAAAGAATAATAACTATAATCAACTATTATTATTATAATTTGAATTCTCATATATATCTATGGCCTCTGTCATATAGCTATCATAAAAATTATATTTTTGATTTTACCAGTAGTCTAGACGTCTCTATTATTCAATGAGAGTGGATGAATATATCAACTTTCCATTGAAATCAGAAAAGTTAGAGCTTTCGAGTGATCCTATACATATACATAATATCTCCATTGCTTATCTACACACTTCTAGACTGGATTCTCGCATATTACTATCAGTATCAGTATCCGGTTCAGTGAGAATATTATTCCCATATGTTCTTATATGGGACTATTCATACTCGCTAGGTCGGGCGGAGTTGAATAGTCCCATTAAAACTCATGGAATGAATATTTGTAGTGAAACTGATAGTGTGAATCCGCCTTGAGTACCTACTCTTGTAATGAAACACTGGAATGCTGTCTAGATATATCACGAGTTTATTGAAAAATTGCATACATCTATTGATTAGGATTCAAATCAGTTTTGGGCAAATGACTGTGTTTTTACCTTGATTGTATTTTCTTATATAGTTATTTGTGCAACTAGTGCGCAAAGTGACAGTTTGCTGCACCGAAAGAAACGTTTACGCCCGAGCCGTAGGCGAGGGCGGAATGGTTTCTTGAGTGCAGCAGAGGAACCTTGCGCACGTATTTCACATTAAGTTTTTCCTACAGTTACCATTGAATATGAAAAGTGGGTAATTATGGGTAAAATTGCCTGAAATGCATCAAATGTTTTTCTGTGTAATTTTATTATTGATAAAAACCTTAATTTATTGTCAAATTGAATAAAAATGTTGTCCTTGGTTATAATATCTAGTACTAATAATTAGCGCGTTGTGCTTCGTTGCACCTCTGCTCACTATAGCAGCCACAGCAGTCACTGTTACCAACTTCATTTTGAGTTTGCTGCACTGTTGCTCCATATAACCTACTAACTATTTTGCGTTGCCATGTTGCAAATCTGGAGCGCAGAAAAATTTTTCCCGCACTAGAGCGGAAAAGTGATTCTTTGCGTTCTGTAATCAGTGCAGCAATGGCCACTTTTCAACGTAACTGTAGGAAAAATAAATATCACTACATCCCTCCAAGAACAGTATCTGAACTCTTGATCACTTGGAACTTTTTTCAAGGCCAGAATCGTTCAAGATTTCAATTCCCATTAAGTAACTTTTACCACAAAATCAAGTTGGCCTACTGATATTGAATACATCTAGAATTGATGTATCATCTATCTAGAATCTATTGAATACATCTAGAATAAATCAGTTATCCTCTAATATATTTTCCACATCAGAAACTTATTCAGTTCTGTCAACAAATCTAACTGATATTAATATGACAAAAATTAAACTTTGTTTTTTAAATTGTTAAATAAATAAATAGATAAATATCCCTTTTATTGCTTTGTTCAGGTTCATTACAAATTTCAAATAAAATTATATAACATTATAAAATTAATATAGTATTGAGCAATAATCAATAATCACCAATACTCTTTTAAATTGTTGATCAATTCTTTATTCTTCCATTGATTCAATGATTAACAAATATTTTTTAAAATAATTTTGTGGAGGATCACAAGGCACAGTCCAAAACTGTTCCTCCTCCGAATTTCGATTCATTACATTGATTCTAGAATTTTCAACAAATTTTATCAACTCATTGGAGGTTTTTTTAAATTGTGGAGCAATTAATTCTTTATCCTTTTATTCAAAGATTCACAATTATTTTCTAAATAGTTTGGTGGAGTATCAACAGGCAAAAGGCACAGCCCAAAACTGTTCCTTTCCCGAATTTCGATTCATTGAAATTCCACAATATTCAACAAATGTTATCAACTCATCAGAGTCGTACCCGTGATTGGCTTTCTAATTAAAACGATGAAGTAAACAAACTTACATCGCATTTGTTTTTGAATGAATGATTGTGAATGATTATATTGTTGACAAGTGTAATCTACCATAGGTGATCCAAAATATTATATAATTTATCAATGTTTGCCTTTCCCTTTTCTCTAGATTAGTAGATCATGGGAGATCATCATGGATTTTGATTAGAGTTTCAATGTAATTGATTTTATTTCTTTCATATACCATAGTTTATGAATGAAAAGGTAGTTTACTCATCTACAAACTCAGAGAGTTCATTCATCCTTGAATAACACAATCTCCTTCAACAAAGTATAATCTGATGGATCATACTGATCATAGATTCCAATGTACCTGGAATACAATATTTCCTGTATTCCAGGTTCATTGTTTTCTGATACTGTATTCTACATTGGTATAGTGAGGTACACGTTATAATGGCAGAGTTTTGATTAGCATTGGTATTGCTATCCTTGTCCATCATTCGACAAAACAGATAGTTCTGTCTCTTTCTAGCTTTGCTCTGTTGCCAGATCGTCTTTTAACAATGTAAAATGAATAACTAATTGACGAAATATTTCATCCTAATCATGAAAATCCATTATGGAATTATTGAAAAATATAATTTTTTGCTTAATAGAATATAATTGATTATTTTGAACGAGAATGTACAGTTAATATTACATCAATAAACCAGTGTCAGCTACCGTCTGTAGAAGGCATTGACAAGAGGATCGGCAACGTTGTTATCCTATCTTTCTCCACTGCCATTATAACGTGGACTATAGATATCATAATAATACATTTTAAAATGTTTTGAATCTTTTTTTCCTCATAGTTTGATAATTATGAATTTTTTCCTCCATCTTGTGTTCTTTAGCTCTAAACTCACTCCTCCCTTTCATAATAATAATAATACTATGATAAGTAATTATCATTACCATGAAAAAAGCAATAATATGTAGGGAATAAATTATTAAATTCGATTATATTCTGTACAAAATATGATAATTATTAATGTCTTAATGCGTGTTTTAATTGGAGTTAAAACATTCTTTCAATCTCCTTATTCCACTCCCGCACGACTAATATCAATTAATTTTTTATAAATATAAAAATATCGTATTGAAAATAAACTTATATTATCCTGAAATATTATAACACTATAAGAAAAATAATAATGGATTTCTTTTATAATTTTATACATTACATTAGATATCGTTAATGTACTACAATAAATTATCATTCATAATAATATTTAATGAATATGTGTTGATAATACATTATAAAATATAATAAGGATTAAGAGTACGATGAATATAATATAATCGATATAAATAGGTCTTTCAGTTATTGTATTTCTTGATTACTTAATTGAATCTTTCCTTTTTCGAATTATCCAATTATTTTCCTGACTTACAGTCGAAAAGACTATGTACATCATGAATTACTCAAAACTCAATTCACTTGATAGATAATAAATGTGATGTCCGTATTGATATAAATTTATTCATATTATGATAATTTCACTCAACTTTTTAATGTACTATGTAAATTTATATAGAATAATAGATTAATATTCAATGTAATTACTAATATAACCATAATGTACCATCAATTGTAAATACTTGTAGCTTGATTTAATATATTATTCTGCATAAAATTGTATGTTGAAATATAGTTAGTGAGTATCACATTTTATGTGTCATATCAAGCGAAAGTGGTCGTCACAGATGTATTCAAGTTAAAAATGGATAAATTATGTTGTATGTTGAGTAAATTTGGTGGATGTTGATGTTAATAAATTTTAATAACTAGGAACTCACTTGTTTCATGGTAAGTCTTTACCATCATGATATATATTGTAATCAATGAATGTACCTTATGATTAATTGATTGATAAACCATATCACATTTTCATGATTAGTGTGATAGTTAAGTTAAATTAATTCTTTGAATAATTATGTTACGTTGTATTCCCATATCTTGATGATATTCATAGATTAGGATATTGTTCCGTTCGTCTACTTATAAATAATGATATTTTAAATGTTACTGGTATGTTTTTTAGAAACAAATATTCATTCTCACGTTATTTATGTTACATTTGTTGAAGTTCTCCAGTTTTGTTTCTTCTGCTTTAAAAATACTTGAACTGTTATAACTGTTATATAATTCTTCCTGAATAGGAACAGTTGAACTGTAAAATTACTATATTATAGTGGAAGTTATTTGTTGATATTTTAGAATGTGCAATAGTCGTTTGACAGTATATATAATCATTGCTTGTAATGAGTATTATCTGTCTAGTAATGTATGATAGTGGTTCACATGAATATTTATGTAAATAAAATGAAAATTAGTTGTTGAAAACTTTGTTGTTTTTCCAAGACATAGACCATGATATTTATCTACTTATACAGTTTTCTATAAAGTGAGAAGTTTTTAGCTCAAACAGAGTCAAGAGTCACAAAAAGCATAAATTGAAGGCATAATCATATAATATAATGCCTTATTATATATTATTATATGCCTTATAATATGAATTCATATTTAAAGTATACAAAAACTTGGAATTTCGTTCATGATAATCATTCATTCATGACTCAATATAAATCAATTTCAAACATATATAAGCAAAAATTATATAGATGGTCAAATTCAAAGCGACATTATTACTGGTGTTCTGCCCTAGGGCAGGTCTAAACATGATTCCTCCTTCTCCATTCCTCTCTGTCCTGTGCAATTCTCTTCATCTTGGAGTACTTTCCCTCCTCCCTGATATCATCCACCAACTTCACTCATTTTCGTCCCAGCACCCTCCCTCCTTGCAAAATCCCTTCCATTGTCTCCACAAAGCGACATAATTATGATAATCTAGAAATCCGTGAAATATCGCAAATTATTATTCAATCTGCGATTTAAACAAACTTGGAATACTAAAGCTGCGTTTACATCAAAGTTATTAACAAAATGTAAATAACTAATCCTTATAGATTCAATCAGATTGAGCATAACTTATCATACACATGATGATCATATGTGTTTGCCAAGTTCTGTTCAATCTAATAGAATTTATAAGGATTAAGTTATTAACATTTTGTTTGGTGTAACGTTGGTGTTTTAACTTTGGTGTGATCGAGGCTTTAGAACTTCTAGTTTAAAGTTCCAAAATAGAAGCATGTAAAATTGTGAAAGATTGATTTAGAAAATATTACTGTATCCATCCACAGTAGCTATGGTAACATGCCTGAATTAGCACAGGGGGAGAAAGTTTGGATTCCTGATATGAAGAGGTGGAAAAAGAATATTTTACCTGATAAGTATTACAACATCAGATCAAACGATGGAGTGCTGAGAAGTAACCGAAGACATTTTTAGTTCCTGCAGAAGGAAGGATGTAGTGACAGCTGTCAGCTGTTAATTTAGTTTGACACATGTTAAATACGTTTTTGTATCCAAGACAAATAAAGTTCAGTTTTGTGTTTATGGCTATCAAGTTTTGAAGCATTTCTTCAGCATTATGTATGTCCATCGAAATTCATATAAATGAATTGATCTCATTTACAAAAATCAGAAGTATCGTATTTTGGTAGGTATTTCTTGTAGTGGTGGAGGTATATTGTGTTAAGGCTGTGCAAAGGCTAGAAATAAACTTTCTACTGGTGATATTTTTCAAAGTTTTTCGATTTATATATCGTCAAGCTATAGAAATGAAAAAGTTTTCTCAGGAAAACATTTTATTCCGATAATTACTTTTTGAGATATGAGCGCCTAAAGTTTTAATTTTTGGGACAGAACATTTCAAATTCGTTAAGAGATGAATCCATGAGATTGAGAGGATGGTATTGTTAGTTGAATAAAAAAAAAACTTTCTGAGAATATCAATTTTTGAGAAAAATATTCAATTTACTAAAAATGAACAAATTAACGTTTTGTTCAGTTATTTTTGGTAAAGTGAATAACTTTCTTAAAATGTCATATTTTCAAAATTGTTTTGTTATAAATTCAATTAACAATATCATAAAGAGTTCATCCTCTAAATCTCATGGATTTTTCTCTAACCGAATTAGAAATGTTCTGTCCCAAAAATTTATACTTTAGGCGCTCATATCTCAAGAAGTAATTATCGGGGGAAAAAAGGTTTTCCTGAGAAAACTTTCTCATTTTGATAGCTTGATGATATCGAGAAACTTTGAAAAATATCACCAGTAGAAAGTTTATTTTCAGCCTTTGCACAGCCTTAAAAATCCATATTGACTTGGGAGTCTCAAAACGAGAAACTATAAAACTCTTGAGGTGCGAACAGAATGAGTGGGTCGCGGTGTAGCTTTAAGTTTTGATCGATGCCACTCAAATCAGCTGGCAATAGAAACATTTAGAATGTCATCGTGCTAAAACGCAATCTTGACTTCACCGTACTGTTCACCTTTATGATGATTGTGTTACACATGTAGGTCGATCGCGAACTCGACCTAAACTAAAAGCTAATCATCGACCTAACCATTCTGTTCGTAGCCTTACTCTATCCAGTTATTATACAAGAGTTGTCAACGAGAGATTTCTATATTGTTTAGAGAATAAAGATTCTTCACTATAAAGAGCTTCCAATAAACCAGTTACACACATAGCCTATTGATTTTTGGACGTACAATTTTTTCCGTCCTTATAAATTCTACAGGATTGAACGAAACTTGGCAAACACATGATTTGTGCAGATACACACATATATCATCTGTTTGCAAAGTGATGTTGAACAGTTCAATCAATAGAATTTATGAAATACAGCAAAAATTCGAACGTCCGAAATTGGATGCTTGTGCAACTATACATATAGAATAGATAATATAATATAACTATACATATTAAGCCTGTTACACATACATCGATTTTCGGATTTACGTTTATTGCCGTCCTTATGAATTCCATTAGATTGAATAGATTATGTTTGTCAAGTTCCGTATAATCTGATGAAATTCATAAGGATGGCAAAAATCTGGTGTGGCGCACTCACACAACTTTCCTTACCAATATGAAAATTGATCACCTGACGCTAGTGTTCCCGCGCATCTCAAGTCTACTTATAAACAAAGATCTGAGCCAGCTGGTGACAGGAAAATAACGCTGGAGACATACGAGGTCTGCTATCTCTTCATAGTGAATCATTCAATAGAATCAACAGTTGCCAACAGTTTGCAATTGAAATAATAACATTTTCTCGAATTTCGTGCTTATTTTCAATTTTAGGTGAAAATGTTACTGAACATTAATTGTAGAGATTTTTATGCTTAATCCTTTCCACTCAAAATTTTTGTTCAAATTTTATCTGGAGCCTGATAATTGGGAATCTAAAATCGAACTTTGCATAGATGGGGCGGAGTTCCTGAAACTTTAACAGATATGAGACTTGTGGCAGTTGATAGAGCTTATCAAAGACTATTTTAGGTATGAATTTGATCAAAATCGTTGGAGCCGTTTTCGAGAAAATCGCGAAAAACCCTGTTTTTGACAACATTTCCGCCATTTTAGCCGTCATCTTGAATTACATTAGATCGAAATTGTTCGTGTCGAATACTTATAGTGTGAGGACCTCAAGTTCCAAATTTCAAGTCATTCCGTTAATTGGGAGATGAGATATCATGTACACATACGCACATACACACATACACACACACACACACACACACACACACACCACACACACACACACACCACAACACACACACACACACACACACACACACACACACACACACACACACACACACAGACCAATACCCAAAATCACTTTTTTGGACTCGGGGGACCTTGAAACGTATAGAAATTTAGAAATTGGGGTACTTAAATTTTTTTCGGAAAGCAATACTTTCCTTATGGTAATAGGGCAAGGAAAATGAAAAATCGTACGTCCGAAATTGGATGTTTGTGCAACTATGCATATAGAATAGATAATATAATATTACTATACATAAGCCTGTTACACATACATCGATTTTCGGATTAACGTTAATTGCCGTCCTTATAAATTCCATTAGATTAAACAGATCATGTTTGTCAAGTTCCGTATAATCTGATGGAATTCATAAGTACGGCAAAAATCATACGTCCATAATCGATGTTTGTGCAACTAGACATTGGGTATGATAACATACACCAAATCAATTTTGTCCGTTGATAGCAGGCCACCATTGATAGATCATGGACAGGACACCATCATAGAGAAACAATAGCGTAAGTAGATATCCCATGGTATAGGGCGTTAATGTCACAACTTCTAATGTTATCTCGAGCCGATAGTCGACGTAGTTCTTTCCCGTGAAGCTTTATAACGCTGGTAGTCTCTCATATTGTTCTGTTCATACACTCTTACCCGGTCAAAACAGTAAAATCGACAATAATAGACAGTAATCGGCTTGAGATGAGAGTGAAAGTTGCGACATAAACGCCCTATACCATGGGATATCTACTTACGCTATTGTTTCTCTATCACACCATGCACCATAAAAATGGACAGCGTGAATAGAAAGAACATGGATAGCAGAATTCGGAACGCCTGACTGCTCCCTATATGTTCACACTATGCGACTGTCTTGATCATACGATTCTTTTGGAAAATATGAGATATTATGGAACAGGTTCATTCTCAAGTTTATCCTTGCATATTAATGAAACCCATTCTAATATTAAGGCACAGACCTTCAAGGTACATGATACCGGTTGATATGCAACCCTGCACTAATTAATTATCTTCAACCAATCACTTAAAACATGTCTGCAGCGACATAATTATGACAGGGACATACAATATTTGCCAAGCTAATAAGATGAACCGATCTGGCAGGCCGTTAATAAATTAGGGAACACGGTGAAGCTCAGGAGGGAAGGTAGTTTGGGAGAGGGGTAGAGGGTGGTTAGAGCAGTAATGTCATCATCCCTTGTTCCTTAATTATTGAGTTGGTATTCGAAGGGGGTAGTTGGGACTAGACAGTAATTTTCAACCCCTGGAATGACTCACTTCGGTGGAGTAGCCTCTGGGAACTCACCCCTCCTCGTACCCAAAGTTTGAAAAACATTGGGTCACCCCACAAGCGGCGAATTAGGAAGGCATGAGATGCTGATAGTTGAAGGTAGGTTTTCGTTCATGCGTAATGATTCGATGACTACTGAAGAATATTTCTATAGTGAGGTCCACGTTATAATGGCATCCAGTGTTTGATTAGCAATGGTATTGCTATCCTTGTCTATCATTCAACAAAGCGGATAGCAGCGCTATCTCTTTCTCGCTTTGCTCTGTTGCCAGATCGTCTTTCAACAATGTAGAGTTAATACTCAACTCACCAAATATATCATCTTAATTATGAAATTATTGAAAAATATAATTTCCTGCGTAATAAAATATAAATGATAACAGATGGAGATTTCTGAGATATTGCAATTATTCAAATGCTAATGAAGTCTTCAGTAGCAAAAGTCTTCGGGGTGAATTGCAGCATTTGATTTGGATTTTCGTTTAATAATAATTATAAATGATTATTTCAAACGAGAATGAACAGTTGATATCACACCAATAAACCTGTATCAGCTACCGTCTATAGAACACATTGACAAGACAGAGGATCGACAACGTTGTTCTACTATCTTTCTCTACTGCCATTATAACGTGGACCTCACTATATCTCTGTTGGGATTTTTCACACGTTTGCAGCCTGCTGAAGTGTCGACACTTTATGTTAACACATATAAAAGCCAAATGGTATTCTTTCTTAGTTGCAGAAACGACAACCTACCTCAACCGAAGACAAGATCGTACTAATCGTACAATACGATAATGCGATTAATAATAATTCTTGCAATGACTTTTGCAACCATATTACGATATCTCTGACATTGTTCAGAAATGGAACACAAATTACTAGATACAGTTTTCAAGCAAATTCTGTTAATTGATCCTTGTAAGTAAGTGTTGGCTATTATAGTAAGTGCTTCGATAGCGAATAGATGGTTAATAAACTGACAAAAAACATTTTTCAAATTTGATGCAAAAATAAGGAGATTCTTGAGGTTTTACAAATGAATTAATTTAATTTCAGGAATGCGGAGAGTTGGCCACAATTCACCAATCCATCTAATATTCAATATTCATTATTGCTCGACACTAAATTCAATAATTATTACTGTAGATAGACGCGCTGCAATGGGCCGCACATTCCCACATATCAGTCGACTTAGAATTTCCATCAGTTTTGATTGGACTCAGCGAGTATCATTAGTCCCAACACAACTTATGGCAATTATATTCTCACTGATATTAACCTTATTCTCTCTGAATAACCTATTTACATTTGTATCGATCAATAATTTTCACACAATTTAATTTTAATTTCTTCAGCTTTCTCACCGTTTATCATCATCATCATCATCTTACGTACAAGGATTAGGTTAATGCCTGTTCCGACTTACAAACAGCTTATTAATATCTATATTTCAATTACAAAATTACGCTATAATATATACAAGTAGTGTATTTATTGCCATCTCTTCCGTGGCCTACCAATAGATCTTTTCCCTGCCGGTTTATAATTCAATATCTGTAGTGGAAGTCTTTCTGTCGGCATTCTTCCACTTTCTTCAGCTTTCTCACCGTTTATTCGAATAGAATCTTCCCTCTCCACAAACCCCAAATGTTTTAGTAACTCATCCTCCATTTGCTAGAAGATTCACTGTCATACAACAAGATGACGGCTATAGGTTGAGTATCGACCAATGGGAAGCCGTTTTGAAAATGTTGGCGGCTTACTAGTCTACTGGTCGTCTGTGATTGGCTGACGTTCTTGTAGGGAGTGGAGAGGGGCGTGTCAAGAGAGAGACTGCTTGTTTCTTACTTTACTGGTTGATTCTTGAAACTGAATTGCGAGTTTGGAATTTTCATCGAACTGCCTGCTAAAACTTAGATCTTTAGGAAGTCTCACTCATTCAGATATTGATGAGCTTTTACTTTCCGTGCCCTATCTTTATGAAATTATAGAGAAATATAATTTCTTGCTTAATAAAATCTAATTGATTATTTTAAATGAGAATGAACAGTTAATATTACATTAATAAACCTGTATCAGCTATCGTCTATAGAAGGCATTGACAAGACAACGTTTTTCTCCTATCTTCCTCCACTGCTATTATAACGTGGACCGCACTATACTTCAGAACAATATTATGATTTTTACTTTCCTTGCCCTATTAAGCCAAAGGTAAGGAAAGTATTGCTTTCCGAAAAAAATTAAGGTACCCCAATTTCTAAATTTCTATACGTTTCAAGGTCCCCTGAGTCCAAAAAAGTGTTTTTTTTTTGGAATTGGTCTGTGTGTGTGTGTGTGTGTGTGTGTGTGTGTGTGTGTGTGTGTGTGTGTGTGTGTGTGTGTGTGTGTGTGTGTGTGTGTGTGTGTGTGTGTGTGTGTGTGTGTGTGTGTGTGTGTGTGTGTGTGTGTGTGTGTGTGTGTGTGTGTGTGTGTGTGTGTGTGTGTTGTGTGTGTGTGTGTGTGTGTGTGTGTGTGTGTGTGTGTGTGTGTGTGTGTGTGTGTGTGTGTGTGTGTGTGTGTGTGTGTGTGTGTGTGTTGTGTGTTTGTGTATGAGTGTATGTGCGTCTGTGTACACGATATCTCATTCCCAATTAACGGAATGACTTGGAATTTAAAACTTGAGGTCCTACAGTATAAGGATTCGACACGAACAATTTCAATCAAATGCAATTCAAGATGGCGGCTAAAATGACGAAAATGTTGTCAAAAACAGGATTTTTCACGATTTTCTCGAAAATGGCTCGAACTATTTTGATCAAATTCATACCTGAAATAGTCATTGATAAGCTCTATCAACTGCCACAAGTCCCATATCTGTAAAAATTTTAGGAGCTCCGCCCCATCAATGCAGAGTTTGATTTTAGATTTCCAATTATCAGGTCTTAGATATAATTTGAATGGAAAATTTCTAGTGGGAAAGATTGAGCATGAAAATCTCTTCAATTTGATGTCTAGTAACATTTTCACCTAAAATTGAAAATAAGCTTGAAATTTGAGAAAATGTGATTATTCAATTGCAAACTGTTGGCAATTGTTGATTCTATTAAATCATTCACTATGAAGAGAAAGCAGATCTCGTGTGTATCCAGCGTTATTGTCCTGTCACCAGCTGGCTCAGATCTTTGAATAGTAAACTAGTATGCGCGGGAACACTAGCGTCAGTTTCTTAACGTTGTTGAAAGATGTTTGAGTGCGCCACACCAGATTTTTTGATGTTCAAATTGGGTAGGAGTTACCTCAAGAATATTATTTATCTAACCATTTTAACAAAATAGAATTATTATTGTACATAATACGAAGGTATCAAGCATTGTGTTTTTATTACAAAACAATTAAGTTCAGGAAGTACTTGTTAAACTTATGTATGAGTAGCAGGTAACCCGTGCTCCGCAAGAGTCTGTTTTAAAACTTGACAAACTGAAAACTTGACATAATGCCATCTTGAAGAATTAAAAATAGAACTATGACCATCCTCGGTTAATTAAGAATATATATGCAAAATTTCAAGTCAAGTCCAGTAGTTCTGACGTGAAGATGCGACTAACATAATTATTTTCATATCCCGTACGTGTATAAGCAAGTTCTTTACTTTATTATAGATAACTTCTGTTTTATTTCCAAACATTCTAAACAAATTGTATTTCAAGAGGATTGAGCATTGAGCAAATCATTTCAAAGTGAACCAATGATCATAAAGGGCCTGCAAGAGCTTCTTTCAAGTGGGCAGAGTGCAGGGCTGATGCTTTGAAACTTAATCCATGCCCATGCGGAGCAATAAGGTTGAGTGCATGTCGAATCCAAATGAATCGCCAATGAGGGTCCTGTGAGGTCCTTTCAAAGTAGCCGAAACACAACAACCTGCACTCCACCAAAATAATTATAGTATGTTCAGTATAGGCAGAGAAACCTAGGTTGTATTTTTTCCATTAGGTCCATTTTTAATATAAATCCCAGGAACCTTTTAAATTATTTTGAAGACTTCAAGACTTGAAAATGGCATCAATGTCCGAAACATGTTGTGACAAAATAATTTAAAAGGGTACTGAGAAATATATATTTTTATTTATAAAACCTGGATTGTTTATTCTATGGTACGAGAACATGACCCGTTTGAGAGAGTAGATTAGAAATTGCAGACTATTGATGCTTCTAGAGTGAGGTCCACTGTATAAATTATACAGTATCACCACATTGTGCCTGACCTTTTAAAAGATGATAAAGAAGATAATTTTGAATAAAATTTAGAATTTAGAAATAGGCCGACACATCTAGAAAACACCTGAGTCTATACCTAATTCATGCAGGTGAACGGGCTAGAGTCAAGAAAACTTCAATTAATCTTGCCATGCCTGATTTAATAGGTTTCTACTATAGAAAAAACACTACAATTTGAATAATTGTAAAATACAAACAGCTTCAATAAACATTGGCAACTAAAATCGAACAACAGAAACAACAATAATTTTATGTTACTTTGTTGACATTCTTCATCTGATTTGGGGGGGCATTACTATCCCTTGTTTAGATAGCAATACGTCACAAAACCAACAATATCAGTCATACAATAACAAATTAATTTCAACAAGAAAATAACCCAAGAAAGAAAAGCCCGTTGAACCCAAATTTCGTCGATAGTAACCCATATAACCCATTTCCATAATATTTTGAATCCCCACTTTTGATTGACATTCTCGAATGAGCCTTTGTTTCACTACACTGCACTTTCGTTGGTCTGTACGTCGCTTTATCGTCGGGGTTACAGTACCTTGTTTTTGCGGTGAACTTTTACCGGTTGAATTTGGCTTGACGGCGACGTCCTCTTACGTCCCTAGACCTGTCGTCTGAACGGGTGTCTTGAAGCGTGTTACATAAAATTGCGGAACCAAAGGGGAGTAGCCTATATTCGCGGGGACTGACCGGTTTTTTTTGCGCAATCCGCGAGAAATAAGGAAAAAATTTTGCGCAAATCCCTCCTCCCCCCTCCCCCCTCCCCCTCTGCGCATGCGCAAACTCCCCCCTCTCCTCCCCCCTTTCCTCCCCCCTCTCCTCCCCCCTTTCCTCCCCCTTTCCTCCCCCTCACCCTCTCCTTCTCCCTCTCCTTCTCCCTCTCCCTCTCCTTCTCCCTCTCCCTCTCCTTCTCCCTCTCCCTCTCCTTCTCCCTCTCCCTCTCCCTCCCCTCTCCTTCTCCCTCTCCCTCTCCTTCTCCCTCTCCCTCTCCCTCACCCCTCTCCCAGTGAGGACGAGGGGGAGGAAGAGAGACAGTGAGGGAAAAAATAATTTCCCTTTTTCCCTTTTCTACTGTCAAATTAAAGTGAATCCATCTTTCTACTGTCAAATTAAAGTGAATCCATCTTTCTACTGTCAAATTAAAGTGACTCCATTCAATGTTATACTGACAGTGAGAGTCAACCTTGTAAGATATGCTCAAATTATTCTCTCAGTCAGATCTTAAGTCAGCATCATGAATCTCTAAGAACCCAATTCAACTTATACTGACAGATTAAATTCCAGTCTAGTATAGATAAGAAACTCTTTTGTAGATGTGCTAAATACTGACAGTGAGAGTCAACCTTGGAAGATATGCTCAAATTATTCTCTCAGTCAGATCTTAAGTCAGCATCATGAATCTCTAAGAACCCAATTCAACTTATACTGACAGATTAAATTCCAGTCTAGTATAGATAAGAAACTCTTTTGTAGATGTGCTAAATACTGACAGTGAGAGTCAACCTTGGAAGATATGCTCAAATTATTCTCTCAGTCAGATCTTAAGTCAGCATCATGAAGCTCTAAGAACCCAATTCAACTTATACTGACAGATTAAATTCCAGTCTAGATAAGAAACTCTATTGTAGATGTGCTAAAACCCTATTACTCTTTTAAGTTTCTCGTTCTAGAGTTAGTTGCAAGGATCTTTAAATGCAAGGATATTACTTTAAATGCAACCCTAAAATCTTTAAATGCAAAGTGAATCCATATTTCTACTGTCAAATTAAAGTGAATGCTAAATGAGTGAATCTGTATAATGTCCCTTTTTCCCTTTTCTACTGACAAATTAAAGTGAATCCATCTTTATACTGAGTGAATACATCTTTATACTGTAAAATTAAAGTGAATGCTAGATAAGTGAAAAAATAATTTCCCTTTTTCCCTTTTCTACTGACAAATTAAAGTGAATCCATCTTTATACTGATTGGTTTGCTTTCCACCCGACAGTTAAGAAAAATTTCACAAATTTTCTATGTGTTGTACAAACCGCAGGCGTTGCTTTTTATATGACATCTCAAGTAATTGAAGCATTCAATTTGTTACAAAATTTGGTTCTCAAGCACTATCGCGGATCTATCTAGTGACTATCTATCTATGAGCTTGAATTTTTCTTTTTTCATCATGTTAAAGTCCATATAGGTAGATAAGTAAATGTGCTTAAATTTTAAACCATTTTCAGCAAATACTAAATTAAATAAGAGATTTGTTTTTTCCCCCAGCACTGGGAGATATAATTAACATTCTTGCATTTTCTTTATTTGTAATTAATTTATCAAAGTATTCCAAAATGGCTATAGATATCCTCAGACCTATATCACTGGGGGGTATCAGCTCTATTGATGTCTTAACAGAATGATCTAAGTTGATCTTTTACATTTTTTTATCTGCAATGTCATACAAGCATTTCCAAAGTTCATCGGAATTTGTAACAATAGTTGAGAAATCATTTGCACTACAATAATGTAGATGACCTGTATCTAGTATGTCCAATAATTCGAAAATCTCAGATAAAATTGGAAAATGTGAGGGAAAAAATAATTTCCCTGAGGAAAAAATTCTCTACTATCAGATTAAAGTGAATGCTAGATGAGTGAATCCATCTTTATACTGATTGGTTTGCTTTCCACCTGACAGTTAAGAAAAATTTCACAAATTCTAAAATTTTCTATGTGTTGTACAAACGCAGGCGTTGCTTTTTAAGTGTGCTCTCCGAGAATATCTATAGTAGACCGAGGCGTATCTAATTGTAGACAGACAACATGTACGAGCTTTATGCAATCTCAGTGCATGCAAGCAATAAACACACTGTAATTCCTTTCCGTTGTAGAAGAATCCATAACGTGCAAGTTTCTTTTCTGAGCATTCGTATACATAGACGCCAATTTCATACTTTGCATTCGATTGTTTTCGCACAAGAAATTATTTGTTTGATACATATTTTTAATTTTTTGACACTTTCAGTAGGCAAAATTAAATTTTTAGATTCCTACAAGTTTATGTCTGAATCCTTGGAAGTATTGGTGCGTAATTTGGTAGAAAGTACAGACATGGAAAAGAAGTTGGGGAAAGAAAGTACATTGGAAAGAACTTCCTCCAATAGAATGATTTAACGCACACGCGAAGAATATCAACATGCACAAAGAGTGTTCTCAACATTCAATATTTTCATTAGCTTTCAACTCAATGCTCGAACATTAACTCTGTGGGTAGATGACACAAGCTGATAAGTCATGATTTGTAAACTTTTCAGGAGAGCAATTTGAAAGTTTGGCATAGCTGCAAACATTCTATAATATTTTTTCTTACCCATTTTACACTAATATAATCAGATGATCCTCGACTATTTAAATAGTCTTACCCATTTTACACTAATATAATCAGCTGATCCTCGACTATTTAAATATCAAGGGATAAAACAATTTATTTAAATTAACTATTGAGAATTTTTGCAAGTGATGTCAGAGATATCATGTTTTGCCATCTGTCAAATGTTTCAAATCACAATGTAACAGTATAGGTAATATCTTAAAAATCGATTTTATAGAAATTTGAATATATGTTTTAAAAAATTAATTGATATTATTTACAAGTATTGATCAAGTTAACCAAACTTGAACTGTTTGCAAAGTTGTATGGGTTATGTAGTTCTCAATATGGGTTATTGATTTTCAGATTTTATAATAGCCTACCAGTACATACACATATCAAATTTTGTCATCTTTTGATAATTGGATTATAATAGAAACCGGTAGAAGAGTGTTGAGATATATGTACTTATCAATATTTGTCAACTTGGGGTTTGGAAGAAAATGCAGTATCAGGCTTAAGCAATGTTTATGTCAGTCATGTACTGATTAATATGTTTCACAAAACAGTAACAATGATTTACATTTACTTTTAAAATTTTGGATGTCTTTGGAGGTCAAGATCTGCGTGAAACGTTCAGGTATGTAAACATCTGTTGTTCTCTGACCTGACAGCCGGATAACAAAATAACTTATAAGTAATAATAAAATTCATATAGGTAAGAAATCACCTTGCTATGCTTTCAACGAAGGCTGTTTCAACGACCCCCACTCCTCCTACCCCTGTCACATGATCACACCATATCACATGACCAGTCTTTGTCAACTATCTTACTATAAATACCACTGCATTGATCTGCATTCGTTCAGTTTGATAGTGTCAACGGTGGAGTAAACATGGATACTTCTAAGGTGTTTAATGTGCCTATGCTCTGTGGTAATAAAATCAAGCCTACCAATGAGCGGTTTGGTTTGTGGCTTCTATCAGAAAACATGTGGAATGACAACCTTGTGACAGACATTGGAAATATTGATTACACTGGTGGGGAAGAACTGTTTGTGCAGGATGACTCAAATCTTGTGCCTATTACAGAACCTTTTTGTGACAATATAATGCTTGTGAAAATCTGTGCTTTGGATGATTGTGAGGCAATGGATAAGAGACGTTTTGTTCTAAAAAAGGATATATGTGGTGCATTCAACTTATATTTAAGAGGCAAATTCTCAAATATGGTGTCAGCTAAACATGGAGTCAAAGCAAAGCTACCTTACCTATTGGACAGTGGAAGTGATATGTCTCAAAAGATTCTACAAGTGCTTGGCAATGACAATTACAACGAAGTGAAACAAAAATACCAGGAACCAGTGGGGATACCTTACAAAGTGGAGCTTGCAGATGTGCCAATTGCTACATTGATAGAAGAACTACCGAGATTATTGGAGCAGCTGAGGAAGGAGCACTTCTATCTACTAGACTTGGACATAACACAGGACTTTGCTGGAATATTCAACAAGAATGGAATGTGTGATTTTCTAACTACAAATCATTGTTTCTGCTTTCAAGGAGAATATAAAGAAGACTATAATGTGATAGTAGATAACAATAAAACTGTTGGGATTGATTGCTTGACTTGGGTTAATAGTAATGTGAGGGTAAAAATTTATAATAAATTTGTATGTCAAATCACAAGCCCTGGTGTAAATAAGCAGTTAGGTAACCATATTATAGACTTTATTGCCTGTCCAGATACAAGATTACGGGAAACCTTTACCTCTGATGCAGCTAAAATGCATGGTATTACACGTTTGGAAGCTACAATCTATAACTATAGTTTAACAAATAGAGACAATAGCAAAATCTTTGACCCTATTCAAGATAGCTTGTCACTTTTGAATGATAGTAGAAATTATTTCCAAAATGCTCCAATTTATTCTGTGTCCTTGGCTAAAATGTGGAGAAAACTGACAGATAATTTGAAAAATAGTTGTTGTTTGGTCTATAATGATCTTCTACAGTATGTTTACTGGGGTAATAGCAATACCAAGAAATTGACTGGAGTACAAGTAAAGCTCCCCACTGACCCACAACATAGAAATAAAATAATTTCTTATGTTATTTCTGCATTCGGCTTCAATTTACTACCTATAAATTATGTAGAGATTTTTGAGGATCCATCAAACAAAAATAATATCAGTTTCTCACAAAAGTGCTATATTAAGAGTGGTGAGACATATTTTTCCAAGTCAACCACAGTTTTCTCTACCATATCCAAAGTTGTTGACCTAGATGAGTTGGGCCTTGTAGCAACAGCTAACTTGATACCACAAGTCTTAAGAAAACGAGCAAACATAACTTGTAAGCTTCTCCCATACCCTGTTAAAGAGATACAGCCCTTGTCTCCTATCTCAGTGCTATCAGCCAAGAAGCGTAAGCTAGAACTGGATGAAATTGATCTAAAACGGAGGAAAATTGAGTTTTTTGAAGCCACACAGTCATTTAGGGAACAGCATAAGCAGCTAGCAGAATTTGAGAAAGAAATAGAAAATTTGAGAGAGGAACTTGAGCCATATTTCCATTCACATTGGCGAAATTTTGATCTAAGTGGAGTGTACAATGTGACTGCATTTACAGTAAATAATAAAGGAAAATTTCCATATGTAGGTGTTTTAGGAGAAAAGGAAGGTTCGAAAAATGTTTACTTTGTAAAGGGGTGCCATAAAAATGTTTTTATTAATGCATACAAAGCTATCGAAACTCTCAAGAAAGAGGGTTATTTTGTAATCCCTTACACTGACAAAAAAGAAATTATTTGTCTACCAAGGGAAGAGAAAATTTGTGTAATTACAGTCAATGGTATGACAAGCTATAATGGTCATACATTTCCTAGAATAGAATCACTCAAGTTTCTGTCAGATGTATGGAAAAACTTGGAAGACACTCCCTTCACACAAAAAGAAGTGGAGCAGTATAATAACATCACAATGCTGGAAATTAAAGGGAAAGTAAAAGTAGGACAGTGTAAAAGATTAGAAGAGTTACCACAAGGTATAGAGTTAGTCATTATTGCAATAAAAGAAGTGTACAATAGAAACAAGATACGGTATATCCTACAGTTTGAAAATGTGGAAGCATTGTATGTGTCAAACTATTGGTTAGAGGAAGAATTTGAAAAGCCAAACATAGATTTGAATTATAAAATTAGAATCAAGCTAGATGTTTTTAAATATACACCCAGTAGGAATAAGGAAAGAGTTACTTTCTGTATTTGATTTGGTCATAGATATGCTTTGATGTATGTATAATAATTTAAAATAAAGAAAGTTATTGTGACATTGAGTGTTGACATTGACCTCTCTCCCCTTCTCCTGATTCCTCTCTCATTTTTTCTTTCCTGCTAAACGAGTGGAGGACAGAGGAGGAGGACAAAGGACAATTTTTGTCCTCGGAGAAGAGGAAAATTGTGCTCGGAGGAGAGGTTTTGTCCTCGGAGGGGAGGAGGAGGAGAACAGAGTACAAAGGAGGAAGCAAATCAAAGGTTAGTTAGTTAGTTATTTGGAGAGGGAGGTGGAGTGGGGGTCGTTGAAATAGCCTTCGTTGAAAGCATAGCAAGGTGATTTCTTACCTATATGAAAAGAATCTATTCGTGCTTTCAACTGCCCTTGCGAAGCACGGGTAACTCCTGCTCGTAGTTAATAAACATTTCCAGGATCACTCTCCTAGGCTTATTTTCCTAGGAAGATTGTCATTTCCTAATTCTATGTCTATTCCTATGCTCAAAAGGATTCCTATCTTCAAAATGATTTTTTCAAGTTCATACTAGAATTTGGAAGAATTAAGATTTAATAGAAACATTTGAAAGAAAGTCAACATTTTCAAACATGAAGAAAGCTGAAATCACCAAGCATTCTTTTCTCAGTAGAGGAAGTAAACGATTCAAGTCTTCATATAGGTAAGAAATCACCTTGCTATGCTTTCAACGAAGGCTATTTCAACGACCCCCACTCCACCTACCCCTGTCACATGATCACACCATATCACATGACCAGTCTTTGTCAACTATCTTACTATAAATACCACTGCATTGATCTGCATTCGTTCAGTTTGATAGTGTCAACGGTGGAGTAAACATGGATACTTCTAAGGTGTTTAATGTGCCTATGCTCTGTGGTAATAAAATCAAGCCTACCAATGAGCGGTTTGGTTTGTGGCTTCTATCAGAAAACATGTGGAATGACAACCTTGTGACAGACATTGGAAATATTGATTACACTGGTGGGGAAGAACTGTTAGTGCAGGATGACTCAAATCTTGTGCCTATTACAGAACCTTTTTGTGACAATATAATGCTTGTGAAAATCTGTGCTTTGGATGATTGTGAGGCAATGGATAAGAGACGTTTTGTTCTAAAAAAGGATATATGTGGTGCATTCAACTTATATTTAAGAGGCAAATTCTCAAATATGGTGTCAGCTAAACATGGAGTCAAAGCAAAGCTACCTTACCTATTGGACAGTGGAAGTGATATGTCTCAAAAGATTCTACAAGTGCTTGGCAATGACAATTACAACGAAGTGAAACAAAAATACCAGGAACCAGTGGGGATACCTTACAAAGTGGAGCTTGCAGATGTCCCAATTGCTACATTGATAGAAGAACTACCGAGATTATTGGAGCAGCTGAGGAAGGAGCACTTCTATCTACTAGACTTGGACATAACACAGGACTTTGCTGGAATATTCAACAAGAATGGAATGTGTGACTTTCTAACTACAAATCATTGTTTCTGCTTCCAAGGAGAATATAAAGAAGACTATAATGTGATAGTAGATAACAATAAAACTGTTGGGATTGATTGCTTGACTTGGGTTAATAATAATGTGAGAGTAAAAATTTATAATAAGTTTGTATGTCAAATCACAAGCCCTGGTGTAAATAAGCAGTTAGGTAACCATATTGTAGACTTTATTGCCTGTCCAGATACAAGATTACGGGAAACCTTTACCTCTGATGCAGCTAAAATGCATGGTATTACACGTTTGGAAGCTACAATCTATAACTATAGTTTAACAAATAGAGAGAATAGCAAAATCTTTGACCCTATTCAAGATAGCTTGTCACTCTTGAATGATAGTAGAAATTATTTCAAAAATGCTCCTATATTTTCTGTATCCTTAGCTAAAATGTGGACTAAACTAACAAACAATTTGAAGAATAGCTGTTGTTTGGTTTTTAACAATCTCTTACAATATGTTTACTGGGGAAATAGCAATACCAAGAAATTGACTGGAGTACAATTAAATCTGCCTACCAATCCACAACAACGAAATAAAATAATATCCTATGTAATCTCTGCATTTAGCTTCAATCTACTACCCATTAATTATGTGGAAATTTTCGAGGATACAGACAACAAGGACAATATTAGTTTTATACAAAAGTGTTATATTAAGAGTGGAGAGACTTATTTCTCCAAGTCAACCACAGTTTTCTCTACCATATCCAAAGTTGTTGACCTAGATGAGTTGGGCCTTGTAGCAACAGGTAACTTGATACCACAAGTCTTAAGAAAACGTGCAAACATAAGCTGTAAGCTTCTCCCGCACCCTGTTAAAGAGATACAGCCCTTGTCTCCTATCTCAGTGCTATCAGCCAAGAAGCGTAAGCTAGAACTGGATGAAATTGATCTAAAACGGAGGAAAATTGAGTTTTTAGAGGCTACAGAGAGTATAAAGGAGCAGCACAAACAACTTATAGAATTTGAGGAAGAAATAGAAAATTTGAGAGAGGAACTTGAACCATATTTCCATTCACATTGGCGAAATTTTGATCTAAGTGGAGTGTACAATGTGACTGCATTTACTGTGAATAATACTGGGAAATTCCCATATGTAGGTGTTTTAGGAGAAAAGGAAGGTTCGAAAAATGTTTACTTTGTAAAGGGGTGCCATAAAAATGTTTTTATTAATGCATACAAAGCTATCGAAACTCTCAAGAAAGAGGGTTATTTTGTAATCCTTACACTGACAAAAAAGAAATTATTTGTCTACCAAGGGAAGAGAAAATTTGTGTAATTACAGTCAATGGTATGACAAGCTATAATGGTCATACATTTCCTAGAATAGAATCACTCAAGTTTCTGTCAGATGTATGGAAAAACTTGGAAGACACTCCCTTCACACAAAAAGAAGTGGAGCAGTATAATAACATCACAATGCTGGAAATTAAAGGGAAAGTAAAAGTAGGACAGTGTAAAAGATTAGAAGAGTTACCACAAGGTATAGAGTTAGTCATTATTGCAATAAAAGAAGTGTACAATAGAAACAAGATACGGTATATCCTACAGTTTGAAAATGTGGAAGCATTGTATGTGTCAAACTATTGGTTAGAGGAAGAATTTGAAAAGCCAAACATAGATTTGAATTATAAAATTAGAATCAAGCTAGATGTTTTTAAATATACACCCAGTAGGAATAAGGAAAGAGTTACTTTCTGTATTTGATTTGGTCATAGATATGCTTTGATGTATGTATAATAATTTAAAATAAAGAAAGTTATTGTGACATTGAGTGTTGACATTGACCTCTCTCCCCTTCTCCTGATTCCTCTCTCATTTTTTCTTTCCTGCTAAACGAGTGGAGGACAGAGGAGGAGGACAAAGGACAATTTTTGTCCTCGGAGAAGAGGAAAATTGTGCTCGGAGGAGAGGTTTTGTCCTCGGAGGGGAGGAGGAGGAGAACAGAGTACAAAGGAGGAAGCAAATCAAAGGTTAGTTAGTTAGTTATTTGGAGAGGGAGGTGGAGTGGGGGTCGTTGAAATAGCCTTCGTTGAAAGCATAGCAAGGTGATTTCTTACCTATATGAAATTATAGTGTTTTTTCACTCTAACTTTGTGGGTTGAGAGTAGTGAGATGAAAAAAGCTATTCATACTTATCTGGAGAACTGTAATCTAATTCATGTTGAAAGTGTACATCTAACTAGACATAGAACTAACTCATAACTAACCAAATCTCTACACGTATTTATTGTTTAACAAAGGATGCTAACAACAAAAAATTCGTACCAAAAAGATTGCTTGAAACTTACTTTCATCATATTGTAATCTTAATTTTCCAGCATTGCGGTGTTATTACAGTATTCCATAAAAGTTTTTCCTTGCTTAAGACTCAATTGATAGAGAATCTATGTTCCTTATAGCATTTGAGACAAATTATTCCTCTTGATAGACAAATCTCCCAAGTGATTGTGATCACAAGTCACTACGATCGAAGAGAGTTTCTCTCTCTCAAATTTGTATTTTAAAATTCTGCTAGTTGCTGTTCCCCGAATATCTCTGTGGTTTTCAAAAAAAAAAAAAAAAAAAAAAAAAAAAAAATATGCATATCACCTGAAATCAAATAATCGCTTTGCTTCTCTCAACAATAGCCACTTGTGCTTTCACCAACTTAATCTGAATCATGACGTTCATTTGACTTGGAAGGGATACATCAAGAGTGTCTTACACTTATCTAAATACCTACTTGCATAATTACTCAAATATAACTATATCAATAGCTTTCATTTTTAACAATCACCTTCAAGTACTTTCTACATCTTTACATCAGTGCAACTTCATCTAATTTTGCTTCAACTCTGATGCACAATTTTGGTGACATCAATGATATTAATTTATCAAATAATAGTTGTCTCTTGTCAGGAGCCTATAGGCACTTTTATTTATACTTGAAAGTAATGCATTGAACTCGATGTTGAAAAAATGCATCGGTCTCTTGAGAGTTTGATGCATTAATGTAGTTACGATAAATATTTTCTTGAACGAATTTATGTAGCGTTGACACAGGGTTTGAAAACTAGATAGAACCAGCTAAAACTCTGTTGTTAAAAAATCTTGTCATCTACATTATCATTAATGGTTGTTGAGAAGTAAAATCGTAACTCGTTATTTCTGTTCAAGTAATTTCTGGATTGAACCTACTCAGTAAAATAAAATACAGAACATGTCATAACAGGGAATGCTGTAGGAATCTTCAATCTACAGCAATTGTATTTATTATCGTAGTTATCTCAATCATAGAAAAGCCAGCAGTATTAATGATTGGTGACAGTGGAATAATTATAATTGATATTGCAGGAATGTGAAGAGTTGTAGCGAAATCTCATTGCTAGGTGTGTGAACCGGCAACATTGGATTTTCAGTGATAAGAGATGGTTCAAAATAGCTTATTTCGTTGTTCATAATAGCAAAAAAGGAATTTAGAAATATGGTGATTTGAGAATAGGAGATAACGCATGGGGGCATCTCAAACTGCTACTTGTGAGAAGCGATGTACTAAGGCATAGCTGCTGAGGTGGATTCACTTAAACTGGCAGTAACGTATGTCCGATCAAAGGAGAGACCGACATGATCCTTTACTCAGCATTCGTAATGTAGAGATCGCTGCGTGGAGAGAAGCATATGCTCGTATACGAATGACGGATTAAAAAGGAACTTTGGATTTCTCTTTCGTAATAGAGGAAAAAGCAGTAGCGAGAATAGAAGATAACGCATGGGGCCATCTGTTTTGACTGCTAGCAGTAGCGAACGCTCGATCATAGTGGAGAACAATTCTCTATTCTCTCTTTACTCCTCATTCGTAAAATGCTGTGCTCCTCTACGCGGAAAGAGCCATTTTACGGATGACGAAGTAAAAAGGAACTCAACACACATGGCTTTTGCAGCAACGCGCGAGGAGGCTCGAATTGGGTGCATACCAGTCTGCTACTTGTCTAAAACAAATAGGAGCGCATTACCATTTCTCTCTCTCTATAACCTTGACACGAGCGATGGATTTCACTACACATTAGATAAGGAAAGTATATCACGCATCGAATTGCAGCAACAGAAGGTGTCATTTGCTTTGAAACGTTCAAACTGATAAAATGAGTGCTTATTTCGATTGCACAAGCTTTAATGAATTTTCAATTGATGCAGACCCGCAAGCAAATTGGGGTTTTGACCATTTGGCTTACGATTGGTATACTGTAACCAATGTCACATTTCCTGATAGTGGTGAATTTGCATACACATAATGATAGTGAAGGAGACTTTAAAGAGGTTATCAACTTGCCCAATGAGTATTCTCTAGTGCTAAACAAGCATAAGCTTAAAAGTTTTCTTTCACGCTCGTGGGAACTTAATGTTAGTGGAAATCGAATTTCCTAAGAGAACTGCACCGATATTGATGATGTTGATACCCCCAGTGATATAGGTCTGAGGATATCTATGTCCATTTTTATCAAGAGATACGCCCCCTCAGAGTCAACTCTGTTACAGCTAAGTGCACATTATTGTTCATAACATAATCGAGGTCATGCAGTGTTTTAGCTTTGCTAAATTCAAAAAATTAACTCGCCTCTTGATGTCAATTTCATTCAATGAATTTGATTCTATTGCAAAAAATATTAAATTTTCAACAGGATTCCAAGGCGATGATTTACCGTTAACAAAAACAGAAAATGTACATTTTTCCAATTTTATCTGAGATTTTCGAATTATTGAACATACTAGATACAGGTCATCTACATTATTGTAGTGCAAATGATTTCTCAACTATTGTTACAAATACCGATGAACTTTGGAAATGCTTGTATGACATTGCAGATAAAAAATGTAAAAGATCAACTTAGATCATTCTGTTAAGACATCAATAGAGCTGATACCCCCCAGTGATATAGGTCTGAGGATATCTATAGCCATTTTTGGAATACTTTGATAAATTAATTACAAATAAAGAAAATGCAAGAATGTTAATTATATCTCCCAGTGCTGGGGGAAAAAACAAATCTCTTATTTAATTTAGTATTTGCTGAAAATGGTTTAAAATTTAAGCACATTTACTTATCTACCTATATGGACTTTAACATGATGAAAAAAGAAAAATTCAAGCTCATAGATAGATAGTCACTAGATAGATCCGCGATAGTGCTTGAGAACCAAATTTTGTAACAAATTGAATGCTTCAATTACTTAAGATGTCATACAGACAAGGAAAGGTTTAATCATTGCTATAGACGTTTCATCAAACTTCTTAACAAAAACAGTATGAATATTTGAAGTTTTTGTTTTAACACAAGTTTCATTATCAATTTATCTAAATTTGAAACTCTTTGTTTCATTCTGATTCATAGTTTCAGATTGAAGATTTGATGTTGAAATTGAAGTGAACATAATATTTGAACGATTTGTGTCAAAATCAGGAAATTGAAGAAGTTTTGGCCAATAGCCTGTTTTTTCTTTTCCAACTATTGTATTGTTCGCTCTATCTAATAAATAAAGCTAATGAGAGAATGCTTTATTCGTGTAGATTACAATATATACTGGTTTTTTACACTTATATACAATTATAAATGAATTTACATAATATAGACTGAGAAAATATTTTTTGAAGTGCATATGATATGAAAAAGCAGTTGTCAATAGTTGTAGCTAATATTGTTATGCATTAACATGAATTTGGAAAGAATATTTGAAAAGATCCTTGCAACTAACTCTAGAACGAGAAACTTAAAAGAGTAATAGGGTTTTAGCACATCTACAAAAGAGTTTCTTATCTATACTAGACTGGAATTTAATCTGTCAGTATAAGTTGAATTGGGTTCTTAGAGATTCATGATGCTGACTTAAGATCTGACTGAGAGAATAATTTGAGCATATCTTCCAAGGTTGACTCTCACTGTCAGTATTTAGCACATCTACAAAAGAGTTTCTTATCTATACTAGACTGGAATTTAATCTGTCAGTATAAGTTGAATTGGGTTCTTAGAGATTCATGATGCTGACTTAAGATCTGACTGAGAGAATAATTTGAGCATATCTTCCAAGGTTGACTCTCACTGTCAGTATAACATTAGATGGAGTCACTTTAATTTGACAGTAGAAATATGGATTCACTTTAATTTGACAGTAGAAAGATGGATTCACTTTAATTTGACAGTAGAAAAGGGAAAAAGGGAAATTATTTTTTCCCTCACTGTCTCTCTTCCTCCCCCTCGTCCTCACTGGGAGAGGGGTGAGGGAGAGGGAGAGGGAGAAGGAGAGGGAGAGGGAGAGGGAGAGGGAGAGGGAGAAGGAGAGGGAGAGGAGAGGGAGATGGAGAGGGAGAGGGAGAGGGAGAGGGAGAGGGAGAAGGAGAGGGAGAAGGAGAGGGTGAGGGGGAGGAAAGGGGGAGGAAAGGGGGAGGAGAGGGGGGGGGGAGGAAAGGGGGGAGGAGAGGGGGGAGTTTGCGCATGGCGCAGAGGGGGAGGGGGAGGGGGAGGGGATTTGCGCAAAATTTTTTCCTTATTTCTCGCGGATTGCGCAAAAAAAACCGGTCAGTCCCCGCGAATATAGGCTACTAAAGGGGTGGTACATGAAGTTGGTTTGGGGACACCCATGAACCGCTGTAAATAAATGTATTACAGCATTAATTTCCAACTCTTCTACAATTCATCAGAAGCTAAAACAGGAGTTTATTCTGTTATTTAATTTAGATTTATCTTGACGTTCTGATTTCATTCTCAAATATAATTTTTCATATAGTAGCTCGACTAGTATTGTTGGAAACTTGTGCGCTAGCCAACATTATTTTATTTATTATTGATGAACTATAGGACGCAATCCAAGTGTAAACAACGGGCATTGCCCAAAACTGCTCAGAACCTTAATTTAAAATGAACAGTCCAGAGTTTATGATTTGATTTACCTACAAATACAAGTCCAAAAACGAGTATCAACTAGAATTATGAATTTATCACAAAACAAAACAAGACACTTTATAGCACAATAAAAGAAAAAAATATTGAAAATTTCACTTTAAGGTAAAAATAATGTTTGCCCTATAAGATTCATCTTGTAGATAGTTTTTACCTTTAATCAAATAAAATTAGTAGACACATAGAAAATAATTTAAATTGTATTAAAATTTGAACATTCATGTATCAGGCTCAATATCAGATTTACTCATGTATGGTAACATTCATTAATATTAATTTCATGGAAAAGAAAACTTTCTTCTTCGTCTATTAAGATTTCTCTCATAAAAATTTACTAAATCATACGAAGCCTTAATGACATAAGAGAACGAGTCTGAAAATATAAAATTATAAAATGTCATAACCTCAATATGAACATAATCTTAAAAATTTCATTCCATTTAAAGGCTATCTTCCTGACTTTCAGCAATTCTCTACGATAATATATTTCCAGAAACAATAACTCAAATTAACGTAACTGCAAACTTTCTATACTTCTTTAGAAAAAAATTATAAATTATCTTCATCACTAATAAAATCAAAGGATTATTCTCAATCAATATTATTAACTTGAAAATAACAGGCTTTGTTAATACAATACTCTTATGGAAGTTTCAATCAATTAAATTCCCTAAATTATATTTTACCTTATTTTACGTACCTTAGCGGTTATTTTGAGAACCAATTATTCGTACATGATGAAGAAACACAATTAAACTTTTCAGGACATGGCACTACTAGAAAATTTAAACTTTAATAAAATAAAACTATCTCCTACATTAACTAATGATATAAACTTGTAAACCGCCCAAAAAGGGCGAAACATAATGACTACATCTTTACTCTCGTAGTGCTCCTAGCAAAGTGTCCTCCGAAACGTAATCTGGTCTCGCGGGGGGAATCGCCCCACTACTGTATTTAGAAACTGTCTCCTATTGGGCGAAGGGAATCAATTTGACCAATCGTCGCGTGGCTTCTAGAGCCTTTGGACCAAATAGTAACTGCAAAATCGGTAGTATGTTTAATTTCAATTCTTGCTGTTTTCCAGCTTATCACACTCCATGTCGCGTCAGGAAGGCTACGTTTTAGAGATAATTCCATAATCTACATTCCTCGACAACTCGGAGCCACATTTTTAAATATCTATCATGGGAAACTCGAAGTCATGCCGTTCATAATAGAGAGAGAAAATAATTTATTTCGCTAACTCACAATAATGGCTCTAGTCCATTGCGTATTAAATTTACTATTATAACTTGGAAAAGCCTGATTAAAATATGCTCGGCACAACATGTGATACAAGTAAATCAACAAAATATGATACAGTATCATCTTAACTTGAAACACAAAACCATATTTTGATTCAAAACTTTGAAAGTGGATGAATTCTACAAGCCATCTTCTTATGCTATCTTTTCTCTATGGTATCAGCATAAATTATCCAGTATCACCACACATGATACAGTATAATCTTAACTTGATACACAACACCATAATTTGATACAAAACTTTGAAACTTTGAATGAATCTACAATCCATGGGATATCTTCTTATGCTATCTTTCTCTATGGTATCAGCATAAATGATATGGTATCACCACACATAATACAGTATCAACAGAATGTGATACAGTATCATCTTAACTTGATACACAACACCATAATTTGATACAAAACTTCGAAACCGAATGAATTCTAAAAATCATGAGGTATCTTATAAACTATTTTTCTCCATGGTATTACATTCAGTCTTATTTATCATCACAAAAACTCAAAAAGAACTTAGACCAGTCACCCTTGATGGACCCCGATTCAATCACATTATAAGGCATGAAAATAAATTAGAAACCAACCCTGCGGTTCAACCTCAGTCCATTTGTCGTACAATAATTCAGCTGTGTCATCAGATAAATTCACCCAGTCTACATGGGAGGGTTATTCTGTAGAGCATGTGAATAGTACAGGTGTTGCGTACAGTCAGGCGAGAGGAAACTTTCTGAAATATGAGGGGAAAAGGAGGTGAAATTCTATGGTGGGGGGTGGGTAGGAAAATGATTGTGAGGGTGGGAAATTATGGGTGGGAGAGAGGAAGTTGTTGCGTTTTCAGCCCCGACAACAAAACTAGGATGAGAGTTGCGTTTTCAGCTCTCTCACACACTCTCTCTCTCTCTATCACACACTCTCTCTCTCTCAGAGCGAAAAGAAAGCGATGGGATTTGTGAATGATGGAGAGTGACATTACCATTTCTCATGTTTTCAACTTGAATTGTATAGAGGTAATGAGAGAAGTTTGGCGGACTGGTTTGTGAGAGAGAATAATTGGAGACTATGGTTGTGTGATGGTGTACATACAAAATGTATATTCTCTATTCTCTATTCTCCAATCTCTATTCTTACTATATGTACATCATCGAGATAATAGGGAGAGGAGAAATAAGGTAACCTTATGCTATTCCTCTCTCAAATTTAGATAAGGTTACACATATTTCCTATTTTAGTGATAATAATGTGAAATATTTCTTCTATGTTTGGTTTTGAATTATCTAAAATGAAAAATCTACTTTGTGATAATAATTGAAGACTGAATATCTTGTGAAGTGAACAACTACAAGACTTAACCTATTTCGGACTAAGTGTAACCTTATCTAAATTTGGGAGAGGAATAGCACAAGGTCACCTAATTTCTTCTCTCCCAATCATTTTAATGATATACTTTTTGTATGAATCAATGAAGAATAAAAAATAATAATAAAAGAATCCGAAATAGGTATACTTGGAGTATAAGTGTTTGATGTAAAATAGAGTTCACAAAAATACTAATCATGATAGAAATACAATAAAATTTAGGCTAGTATATTAGACTGAATATATTGAGGCATGTATAGGGCCAGTATATTGAGGTGCGAACAGACTTACGCGCCGCGAACTTTTCACTTTTCAGCAGCTGATGATTTGCTGATCATATCTGCATATTTCTGTTGTTTTGTACAAAAATATGCTTGTTATGTGGGTCAGACAGGTAGAAGTTTCAAAAGTAGAATTAAAGAACACATCAGAGATTGGAATAAACAAAATGGGGAATCTAACTTTGCAGAACATTTGATAACAAATAATCACAAGTTCACAGTTAAGGAGAATGTTGAGTTTCTGCATGTTAATAACAAAGGCAGATCTTTGAATATTCTAGAGGCTTTAGAAATAACAAGAGTAATTAAGGAAAATTCCCAGTATAGTTTAAATGACCAGATTCATTTCAACCAGTACAACACTACGAATTTAGTTTTATCATAAAATTGTAAGCATACATTAGTTAATAGTTTTTCCATTTACATATTTGTTTTATTATCTTTCACACTAGTTTTCTTGGTTCTTATTTTGTACTAAAAGTAAATTTTATTATCATGGCGATTCTGTTGCTTAAGCCGCCATTTTGTCACACCGTTGAGGGGGAGGAGACTGTCTAGCTAGGCCAATGGCAGGCGTTCATGTCCTCGACCAATAGCAGTACTCGCCTACTATTATAAATTCTGCTGCTCTTGTATTTAGTTTTAGTTCATCAGAGATTGACAATGGTGTAATAACCGAAACCGGTCTTTCTAATTATCAATAAATCAGTGGTTTTTTGACAATTTCTTAGTCTTTTTCATTCAATATGAATAATTACCACAATATCAACTTCTCAACTACACAAAAAAATAAATAAATAAAATAAATGAAATAGGCGTGTTCGTGGCGCATAAATCTGTATGCATCTTGATAACCTACTATGAATATCAAACTAATAGCCTACTATCAATATTAAACCAATCAAATCAATTTTTCCAATACTTACAAAGAAAAACGCTTACATGAATATGTGTGACAATAACAGATTTATTAATGTAAAGAAAATAACGGAATATAGAGCATAATGAGTAATCAATAATCAATAGCTAATCAATCATAACGATTCAATTATAACGATTGTTATAATCATTACATAAATATGCAAATGATAACAAATGTAAAGGAAATAACGGAATATAAAGCATAATGAGTAATCAATAGCCAATCAATTATAACGGTCGTTATAATCATACGATTATAGCCTACCAAACCTTACTTTGCCGAAAACGTTTTCAAGAATATTTTTAATAAATAAAAGGCTGAAGATTGTTGAGAGATTCTGATGTGTCAGACTCAGGAAGTCAGGAAAAACGATCACGGATGATGGGAGTACGGAATTGGTGTAGTGCAATGTATGATGGGAGTACGGAATTGGTGTGGTGCGAAATGTTTCATTTCGATCTCAGCGGGAGACCGCTGATTGGAAAATCAGTTCTGCAATGAGGGGAATTCGGAAGTGAAGAATTCCATCATGGAGGGTTGTTGGATCATGGTGTGTAATATTCGTACAAGTTCATCTAATAATTTATCATATTTATATTATCAATTCCCTTATTTATTATCAAACCGTAAGGTCGGAGTGAAAAATACTAACAACTGTTACAATTTCCAGTTCTGATTTACATACTAGCCACAAACTCTTTAATTAGCTATCAATGGGAAAATTGACATAGAACCTACAAATTCTCCATCTATGATCGTATTCATTCTCTCAATCACGAATGATGTCATCTTTCATCCTCATAGAATCAATGAATGAACGATGAGGAATAAATTCAGACAAACAAAACTTTTCATTTTGCGAGAAACTTATTATTTCAAAGCATACAAGTTGACTATAGTGAGGTCCACGTTATAATGGCAGTGTTTGATTAGCAATATTGTATTGCTATCCTTGTCTATCATTCAACAAAGCGGATAACTCTATCTCATTCCTGCTTTGCTCTGTTGCCAGATTGTCTTTTTACAATGTAGAATTATTAAATAATTAACAAAATATTTGATTTGATTATAAAAAATTAATTGAAAAATTTAATTTCTTGCTTGATTAAATATGTTTTATTAACGAGAATGAACAGTTAATACATCAATAAACCGATATCTGTAACCCTCCATAGAAGGCATTGACGAGACAGAGGATCGGCAGCGTTGTTCTTCACTGCTATTATAACGTGAGCTTCACTATAGTCGGGAAGATTACTAACTCCTCTCTGCTATAGTCTTCAACTCTTTTATCTATCAATGAGAAAATTGACATAGAGTCTACAACTGTTTCATCTATGTCGTATTCATTTTCTCATTCATAAATGAATGTCATCAAAAATCTACACAAAAACAATGAATAAACGAATGATAATTCAATTCACATAAACCAAAATTTGTATTCTGAAACACACAGATTCACTTGGAAGAAACTCATCATTTCAAAGCATACAAGGTAACTATAGTGAGGTCTACGTTTCAATGGCAGTGGAGAAAGATAGGAGAAAAATGTTTCCGATCCTCTGTCTTGTCAATGCCTTCTATAGACGGTAGCTGATACAGGTTCATTGATGTAATATTAACTGTTCATTCTCGTTTAAAATAGTCAATTATATTTTATTGAGCAAGAAATTATATTTTCCAATAACTTCATAATGAATTTTCATAATTAAGATTAAATATTTTGTTAATTAATTATAGATCCTACATTGTGAAAAGACGATCTGGCAACAGAGCAAAGCGAGAAAGAGATAGTACTATCCGCTTTGTTGAATGATAGATTGATTGATTGCTTGAGTACCTTATTTATGGTAGTATTATATTATTATTTAGTAGATTATTTATTTAGTAGATTACAATATATACTGGCTTATACACTTATATACAATAGCTTACAATACAGCAAATTATAGATGAATTTACATAATATAGACTAAGAAAATAATATTATTGAACTGTATTATGATATGAAAAAGTAATTTGTAATATAATATCTATAGATAATTATATTGTTATGCATCTACATAAATTGGCGGAGCTTTGGACATATCAATGTCCATTCTTCGGAAAGAATATTAAAAATATCCTCCCCACTAACTCTCTACCAAAAACAAGGATAGCAATACCATTGCTAATCGAACATTGCCGTTATAACGTGAACCTCACTATAGGAAAAAATATGAAGTGAGTTCACCAGCCTACAGCCCCACACCCTCTATTAGATTGCATGCATATTCATCTACACAATACACACTATAAGTCAACATTATTGTACAGCCACACCATCCAAGTTATGACAGAAATATTCCGACCAATTTACATATCGCGGTGTATCAGTCTCATTAGGCGATTTCTGGTGGGGTTGCAAAGAACGATTCATTCACTGCCACAACAATGGGTCATGCTTATATTGCATCCTTGACGTACGCACGAACTACGTGCGACCTACGTATGAATGACGTACGACGTACGGACGACAACCCAGAGTAGGGAGCCATCTTGATTGTTATCTGATGAACTATGGATTTAGGGTTATGGATATTATACATCAATATAGATATGTACCACTGTATTATTTCGATGAACCAGATTTGGGGATATTATACACTAATACAGATATAACAATGTAGATATTTGATGAACTATGGATTCAGGGTTATGGATATTATACATCAATATAGATATGTAACACTGGATTATTTCGATGAACTAGATTTAGGGATATTATACACCAATAAAGATATAACAGTGTAGATATTTGATGAACTATGGACTTAGGGTTATGGATATTATACATCAATATAGATATGTAACACTGGATTACTTCGATGAACTAGATTTGGGGATATTATACACTAATACAGATATAACAATGTAGATATTTGATGAACTATGGATTTAGGGTTATGGATATTATACATCAATATAGATATGTAACACGGGATTATTCCGATGTACTAGATTTAGGGATATTATACACTAATACAGATATAACAATGTAGATATTTGATGAACTATGGATTTAGGGTTATGGATATTATACATCAATATAGATATGTAACACTGTATTATTCCAATGAACTAGATTTAGGGATATTATACACCAATACAGATATAACAATGTAGATTTGATGAGCTATGGATTTAGGGTTATGGATAGAACACTAGATTGCTGCCATAGATCAGTGTTGTACAACCACAGACCCCTCCTCAGTGGTGCTAAATATCCTGTAAGGAACAATACTATCTGATGAACTTTGGGGTTGCAGGGGTTATGCTATGCTATTACGCTCAGGGGCGGTCTTGCCAGGTCGGCTGGCCGACCCCCCCGAAGGCCCTGAGGCCAAGGGGCCCCGAAGGGGTCCTCCAATATGTAAGGCCTGCCTTCGCAAATACACTTGGACTTTATATGTTTTTTCGTAGTGAGAAGGTCAATTCTGAGCAACCAAGCCAGAACAAAGGCTCTTGTGCGCGCATAAACCACGAAATTTGTTTTTTTTTTATTAACAAACCTAGTTTAATTTCAGTTACTCTAATTGCAAATTCGAAAAAGTTTTTTCTCATTAAAATTACAAATATTTTCTAATAATAAGCTACCAAATGCCACTAATTTTTAGACATATATATACTCCAAAACGGTGTAAAAATCAGTTATTAGGCATCAATTTATAAAAAATTTCCGGCGGAAGGCCATCGGACCCTCCTACCTCTTGCTGGGGGTTATCTCCCCCGGTAGGGGCCCCGTAATCAGCACTAGCCGAGGGCTACCAGCTGAGCCAGGCTGCCCCTGATTACGCTCCTAATGAAACGACCAATTATTTCTGCATGTTTTTTGTGGGAGTATTTTATTGATAGAACGAACAGTGCTAAGTTTTAGGATGATTCCTTACTGAATTGATAATATCATGATAAAATATTTCAAGAAATATAAACCGATACCAATGAGACTAGAGAAAGTAGTCTTCCTCATATATGTTGTACTCTGTGGATTCATCCTAATTATGAGTAGCATGGGAATAAAAGGAAATTAATGGAATACGAAAACATGAATAAACGATGGAATTCTGAAATAGATTTGAAACATTATTATGCTTTCCTTGTACCCCAGCATAGAATTGACATTATTAATGAAGTCCGGGTTCTGGATACTTTTTGCACTATTCCTTGTATCATCTACCATTAGGACTCTAGAAACGTCTCTGATAGTATAGTTTAAAAGCGTATTTCATGGGAGTAGAAGCGAGAGCTTGTCCTCAGTAATATCTCATCCTTCATTTATGATGGTTCCTACCAGAGAAAATTCTATAATTGTATATAACTATAACTTCTATATTAACTTCTATATTTGTATTCAGTGTTCCTACCTGAGAAAACTTCTATAATAGAATAATATTTAATAATAATATTTATTTATTCGACCAATCAAGTACATTGTACAAAATATTTCAGAAAAAAAAACACTCTTAACTGGGTAGCAAACACCGTCGCATGCACATTATACATTGTATATCAAAGTCTTAATGAAACCCCAAGGTTATCCTGTGGGGCCCTTCTTCATACTTTTATTCACAATAGAAAAAAAATGAAATGAAATAAGTAAAAAATCAAATGAAAATATAGTCGGTTTTTGAAGAAAAAAAATTACTAGAGAAAAAGTATTGAACATAAAAAATATAAAATCATAAAGCAATTGAACAGGATTTTGTGCGGGCAGCACATTCTTAGTGATCATTAGTATTATCAGTTAACAGAAAAAGCCATGTAAATTAAGGGTGCTATGACACAATAATTACACAAAATTACATATGGAATTCACATTTTCAAGCATATGATAACAATGATACAAAATGTAAAATATCGACCTTAGATTATGGAATACTCTTATAGAAATAATTGAATATCATCAATTTCAGCAATGATTTTTTCAATCTGGCCTTGACCGCTCGGCTATATTGACACTTTTGTAAGTCAGGTTGCAAGGCGTTAAAAATCTTACAACCTACATACTTGAAAAATCGTCTGTTATGTTCAAGCCTAGGTCTTGATAATTGAACTCTGTTTCTGTATCGAACATTGTGATTGTGATGTGAGAATATAATAGAAGTTATAATAGAAAACTTCTATAAACAGAATATTTGTATTCTGTGTTCCTACTTATACCTACTAACTGTGTAATTTCTCCAGATAAAGCTGAACAACCGTACACTATTACTGTATATGCTATCAGTAAATCATGGTCAAACATATTCGGTTTTGATGCAGAGAAAAGTTCTATTAAGCATCATATGAATTCATCCTCATAGAGTAGAGTTGTGAACGGTTATTTATAGCCTATTTATAGTTTCGAGCCCTCAAATAAACTTCCGCATCGTCTTTATTGCAGTACAATACCAACGTTACATACTATATATGGGTATAGTACATAGGTATCAAATCGTATAGATATGGGTATAAATAGATATATAACAATGGTACAATGCAGCATATCATGCCATCTGAATGGATTGGTGATGCCCAATTTTTCGCGGCTCATTTGACGGCACCCTCCATCCTGGTTCCTTGCAGACCACCGGGAACGGACTTGATCAATTCTAATAATACAGAGATGGAGAGAGAAAAAGTGAGAGAGTTTGGGGGAGAGAGAAAACCGCAATCTCATTTTATTGTGGTGTAGGAACCTCTCCCATCCTCTTTAACGATACAGAAAGAGAGAGAGAGGAGTGAGTGAGTGAGAAAACCACAATCTCATTTTATTGTGGTGCATCCCAATCTCTCACACAATCTCTGTCTCACTCTATCTCTATTTTTTAATAGTTTTTACACCTGATACAGATTACAGAAAGAATACAGGTTTCAAGTGATGGAACCTGTAATTTTTGTTTGTGATAAGACTTGGTTTTCTTCTTTCTTTAATATCTGTCTTGTAAATCCATTCCAATATAGAGACAAATTGTTAATAGAGACAATATAAGAATCTTAAAGCACCCTTTATTTTTAAATAACTTTAAAATAAATCAACAACTAGTTTCGGTGATCATACCATCGTCAGGTTATAAAATATAATACAAAACTATTTAACAAAACTATTAGTAAACATTTAATGAAATTTATTACTTTCCATGCCCTATTACCATAGGTAAGGAAAGTATTGCTTTCCGAAAAAAATTAAGGTACCCCAATTTCTAAATTTCTATACGTTTCAAGGTCCCCTGAGTCCGAAAAAGTGGTTTTTGTGTATTGGTCTGTATGAGTGTATGTGCGTCTGTGTACACGATATCTCCTCTTCCAATTTACGGAACGACTTGAAATTTGGAACTTAAGGTCCTTATGATATAAGAATCCCACACGAACAATTTCGATCAAATGCAAATGGCGGCTAAAATGGCGAAAATTTTGACAAAAAAAGAGTTTTTCGCGATTTTCTCAAAAACGGCTTCAACGATTTTAATCAAATTTATACCTAAAATAGTCATTGATAAGCTCTATCAACTGCCACAAGTCCCATAACTGTAAAAATGTCAGGAGGTCCGCCTCATCTATGCAAAGTTTGATTTTAGATTTCTACTTATCAGGCTTCAGATACAATTTGAACGAAAAAATTCAAGAGAGAAAGATTCAGCATGAAAATCTCTACAATTTATGTTCAGTAACATTTTCACCTAAAATTGAAAATAAGCTCGAAATGCGAGAAAATAAGATTATTGAATTGCAAACTGTTGGCAATTGTAGATTTTATAATCATTCACTATGAAGAGATAGCAGACTTCGTGTGTCTGCAACTCTATTGTCCTGTCACCAGCTGTTTCAGATCTTAGAATAGTAGATTTGATATGTGCGGGAACACTAGCGTCAGTTGATCAATTTTCATAACGGCAAGGAAAGTTGTGTGAGTGCGCCACACCAGATTTTTTTATTTTATAACCTGACAATGGTGCGATCACCGAAACTAGTTGTTGAACTATTTTAAAGTTTTTTGAAAAATAAAGAGTGTTTCAAGATTTTTTTGGTTTTTATTAATTTAAATGTAGCCCATGTGAATAAAGTGTTTTAGACTAATATTATTGTTGTATGTTCTCGTCTACGTAAAAAAGAAGCTGGTAAAAGGTCTCAATTGTACCAGAATCTCATTCCAGTTAGGTTATAAGGAGTCAGCCAGTAAATACTCGACTACATTATGCTAACTTCATTAAATTTATGTCAACATGAAAATCTTACTCTTATCAAAAAGAATCTTCAGCAACAAGCTTTCTTATGTCAAATATGAAAATCTGAGGCTCAACTCACACTTACGCGACTCAGTTCGAGAAGAGACTTGACTCTAGTCGAGAGCATGTGTTTCCAAATGGTGACACTCAGACCAGTCGATTCTAGTCTCCGCGACTGTCACCATTTCAAAACACATGCTTTCGACTAGAGTCGAGTCTCTTCCCGACCTGAGTCGCGTAAGTGTGAGCTGAGCCCTAAAGAGACACACTGGGGTGTTTCACACCCCAGGGATTTTTTTTCTGTTCTGCAGTTGACAATATCAAACAGATGGGAATTTATGCCCAGTCTAAATTAGGTTTGTAGTATTGTCAACTACTCTCCACCACTTCCAGTCAGTAATAGCATTCTACAAGGTCACCAGCTCATCTTGTTCTTCGTTAGGGGTGTCTAACACCCCAGAGTGTCTTTCACGTAGGACTTTTATCAAACACTTTTATTACAAAGATTTACTTGCATTGTCACTAAGAATGTGGTATGGGATGATGGATCAGATTGGAATGAATGCTATGATTCACTACAACTTGAGATTCAAAACAATAAAATGAAGAGACGTGAGTTTTAGATGAAGTTTTTTTGATGAAGTTGTCATTTTCAATGATCAAGCCATCCGTTCAAATCGGATTAGGAGCTCCAAGACTTAGGCGGAACATACGTACTTCTAAAATTACTATAAATATTGATAAGCAGTGCTTTACTTTTGATTTCTGTATGCATTTGGAATGAAAATGATGAAGTATGGTCTAAGTACTTGTTTTTTTCATATTTTTCGGATTAGGAGCTCCAACACTTAGGCGGAACATACGTACTTCTAAAATTAGTATAAATATTGATAAGCAGTGATTTATTTTTGATTTCTGTATGCATTTGGAACAAAAATGATTAAGAAATGATGAAGTATGGTCTAAGTACTTGTTTTTTTCATATTTTTCGAAGAAAAATGCAAGATTAAATTGGGATGTTCAACACCCCAGTGTGTCTACTGTGTTAGCATAAAGTAAGTGTGTCTCTGCAGGGTTAAGCTCTAGAGGACGTTCCCAATAAATTATATAAAAAATCCAATTTGGTCAGAATAAGAATTAGCCAGTATCGAATAGAATAAGAAGTTTAAAGTTCTAGAGAAGTTTTATATAGATTCTTATATCAGTAGACATTCAACGATATCATTGCTTGATTATTATAATTATGTCGAATTTATTATAAATTATTTCATGTTTCTATGTTATAATTTTCAGGATGGCTCTCGAACCTGTCACGCAAAGTCTTCTCGTCCATCAACCCGGATGACATCAATGGAAACGCGCAGGTAAGGAATACTCACGAGAATAATAATCATTCAAAATATTCATTGATCAATGAATCCCTATACTATTAAACGAGCAATTTCTGTTTATATGTTTATATGCTTGTATTTCACCGGATCTCGAAAACGGCTCTAACGATTCTTACGAAATTCAGAAAAAAGTAGGTTTATAATATAAATATTCGATTGCACTAGGTCTCATCCCTGGTAAAACTCTCTGAAGGAAATAAATGATCCTTGGAAGAACAGATTTCGTCGTCTGTCGATAACAGAAGATGCTGTGCCTGTGTGAGAGATCAGTTGTGTAATCAAACAGCTTACTGTATCTCGCGAGAAATATTATCTAGACTCTATCAAAATAATCTTATTTGTTTACATGACATGGTTTATCACTTTGAATTAGAGTATATCATAATATTCAAAGTTAATCATTATTTTACAGTTTTAAGTGATTAGTGAGTGTTATTTTGTTATTCAATTTGGTTTGTAAACAATCTGAATTTGAACTTTTCTGTTTTTAATTATTTTGACTGAAAATTTGACCTGAATTCAAGTGTATGGAGCATAACCTACTTTTTGGACCATTTATAATCAAAATTCGGGGAGAAACAGTTTTGGGCTGTGCCTGTTTGTTCTTCCCTAATAGTTTTGAAGAATTATTGTGCTCTGTTTATCAATAAATAAATAACGAGCGAAGCTCAGTGCCCCGATATAACAGTATTATATGTTCACTGTGAATGCTATTACCTATGATATTATCATAAAGAAGAGATTTGGCTTGCATATGTACGTGATTTATTTATATGTTTAATGATGTATTATAATATATAAAGAGTTCGTAATATGTCTTGAATATTCTAAATTGGCAATAAATAAATTGGAATTGGAATGAATTGAAATATCATAGTGAAGGAAATAGCTAAATTATACACGTACGGGATAGGAAATTGACTAATTACGCATCATCACGTCTGAACAACTGGACTGATCAAGTTGAAATTCTGCATATATATTTTTAATTCACCGAGGATGATTATAGGTATATTTTAAATTCATCAAGATTTCAGTAGGTCAAGTTTTTAGTTTATCAAGTTTCTTTAATTGGACCCTTGCGGAGCACAGGTACCTGCTGATTTAAAAATATATAATAAAGGAAAGAATTGGCTCAAAACGTACGTGATAGGAAATTAACTTCTAGACATATTGACTTGAAATGTTGCATATAGATTCTTAATTCACAGAGGATGATTATAGGCCTATTTAGAATTCTTCAAGATCTCAGTAGGTCAAGTTCCCAGTTAGTCAGGTTTTTCGTTAGGCCCTTGCGGAGCCCGGGTTACCTACTTGTTTAAAAAATATTATCCATGAAGAATGTTATCAAAATTGTTTTTTCCTTGTGTCACATAACACAGTTTGTTTTTGAAATGGTATTGAGAAAAAAGTTACAATAACAGACCATAGCATAACAAACAACGTATGGTCTTGACAAGGGGTTCAAGTGGAAGAGACAGAGAGAGAGAGAGAGAGAGAGAGAGTGGAGAGAGAGAGAGAGAGTGTGTGTGTGTGAGAAAGAGTGAGAGGGTGGAGGTCGTTGGATAGAAGGGTGACTGACGGAAGACGGAATCTCGTTATCTATTTTAAATTGCTAACTTTAACATAACAATGGTTTCCCTCTGTAATGCGACAGTGGCATTACCCTCCTGCT
>NC_052505.1:98311727-98345141 GCF_014356525.2 Nilaparvata lugens | reverse complement strand
CTGACTGCTGGTTATTAATTAATTAAAGAAATTTACAAAGAAATAAAACAATAATAAAAAAAAACCCTGGCGCCACGTTAATTAGAAGGAACGACCCTTGAAAACAAAATTTAAATTTACCTCGACTAGCCCTCTGGCAGAACATGAAAACTAAACAATTATAAACATTAAAAAAATGAAGAAAACCTGCAATCAATAAGTGTGATCTACACATTACTTTCCCAACTAAGTTCAGAAGGGAGGGGATATAACGTGGATGTTAGAATGAAAACGAAGTGTTTCAAATACCGCCGTTATATTGAAATAATTAAATTTGATCAAATTATTCCAAGCACACAAATTATATCGATTCATATGTATCGTACATGAACATGAAACAAATAAACAAGAGTTGGCCAACGTAAGTAATAATAATAATTGATTTAAATTTAATAATAATTTAACAGAATATTTTACATAATTTAAGTTTATGTTTTACCCTTTATGTTTTACATTGATTGATAAAGAATTGTTCATTTTATTTTAGAATCAAACGCATCTGTTGATGTAGGGCAAGTCCCTTATGACATGTTTTACTCTTAAGAAACATTGACTAAAATAAATGAATAAAGTCAAATGCATTAGGAAATTACTATACTGGTGAATTTACAACCACTGTAAATAAATTAAAAACAACAATAGACAATAAATTATTTCAATTCTGGTGGCAGACAAACAACAACAAATAATAAATTATAATGACATCTTAAAACTAACCTTTTTTTTCCCCGACGACACTATTTACGAAGCACAAAGCATTATTACGACGAGACACAATTTAATTATTTTAGCACAAATTTGCTGGTGGTTCACTTGATGATGAAGAATGGTGGTGGGTTGTATTGAGGTGGAGGCGGCTGCATTTCAGCCCATCGGGCTGCGGGTTTGGAAACGTCTACTCCTTAGATGACATGCTCTTTGCCTTGCTCGTCTAAGACTGTGCCAAAATTCGTTACTCCTCGTGGTTGTCACCTTCCCCTGGCCCATTGTCTCATCCCTCAACTGCTCCGGGAGGTGCTGCCCCTAGTGGCTGGAATGTGGTACATGTGTTTTGTTGCTGGTGTTTGGCCTTCGTGCCAGCTCGCACCCTCAGCATGACTAATTGCTGGCATTGTCGCCTGTCCTTGGGTTTTTGTTCCAACCTCTACACTCCCTTGCCATAGCAATGACAAAACTTGCAGATTTTGGGTAGAAGTTGGAACTTGAAACTGAAGAAAACGTTGGCTCCAGTAACAGTTGTCACAAAACCCCCCATCACATGTTGTCGAGATGACTTCGAGACAGACATGGCCAAGAGAGGTGACAACTTGCAGAATCTGGACGCCATCTGAAACTGCATCTAGACGCCACCTGCAGCTGCATCTGGGATGAATCGCACCACTTTGATGATCCGCACAACCAATGATCTGTCACCAATACGCGTATTTTCAATTTGATAAATTTCACTTCTCCATGACAACACTTATAACCTTTTTTCACCCTATTCGTTTAATAATATGTTGTTTGCCTGCCACACCATAAAAAATAGAAAATTTACTTATCTCTAAACAATCATACAATGACTATCTGCAGCCTGGAAACACCTTTCAGTCTTCTAACTAAAATCCCTATTCTCTAAAAGGCTTCAAATCTACTATATTAAATGTACCTATAAATAACCCATCCTCATTAATCACCTCATACGCATTTCCCCCTTTACATTTGCTAATTCTATAAGGTCCTAAATATAATAAAAGCAATTTTTTCATAATTCCCAAACTACTATTTGCTGACATATGATTTTTCACTAGTACCTTATCGTTTTCTTTCAACTGTAAAATCCTCTTCACTTTCTTGTCATGCCTGTCCTTCCGCTCATCGGCTTTTTTGACTAACCTCAATTTTACTTGCTCTTCAATCAATCCTCTTTCATTCTCCATTTCTATGTTTTGATTCTCGGGGAAGTTAACAATGCCACTAATTTCTCGGTCTGGGTGTTTACCAAAATGCACAAAGTATGGTGTTTCCCCAATACTTTCATGGTAGGAAACATTCAATGCTTTTTCTATGGATTCAATGTGTTGTTTCCAACTGCAATGCTGACTATGACAGAGTGCTCTCAGCATTCTTCCTACTTCACGTAGCGGACGCTCAGCCATATTTGATTGGGGATGGTACACTGCACTCTTATATGTTTTAATCCCCAATTCAGCCAAATTATCAACCCAAACTTTGCTTATGAATTGAGTACCATGATCAGTTATTATTATTTTTGGTTTTCCAATCTCGGGTATATACTTTTCCTTCAAAATTTTTACAATGGCTCCAGATGTTGCACGCCGCAATGCATACAGTTTTACTAATTTTGAAAATCCATCCAGAAATATTACTATGTATTGAAAATTTCCTTGGCTTCTTGGGAATGGCCCACAAATGTCTACAAAAACTTTCTCATTCTTTCGTTCACACAGAATATTAAACATTCCACTTTGTACTTTCTGGTTAGCTGACTTTGTTTTCTGACAGAGCTCACATGTGTCACATACTCTACCTATCAATTTCTGGGCATGTTTTATCTGTAAATGTTCATTCAGCATTTTCTCCAACTTCTTTCTCCCCATGTGTCCACTGTCTACATGGTACCTTTTGACTACCATCTCAGCAATACTTGTTGGCACACAGACTCTCCAATCTCTATCCTTATCCAACTTGTGGAACAATATTCCTTCATGCATAGTAAAAAACCGCAAATGGTATGTATCAACTCCTCCCCCATCAGCTTCTTCTATTTCTTTTATCACTCTGTACAACCTCTCATCTCCAACCTGTTTCTCTCTCAGATTGTCAAACAGCTCCCCCAACTGTTGTTCTACTCTCAACCACAATATCTTCAGTTGGTTAGGGGTCTCATCAATACATTCTTCATTGCCATACCCAGTCCTGGATAAACTGTCTGCAACCACATTCTCTTTTCCAGGGACATACTCCCATTTGATATTGTATTCTTGTAACAATAATACCCATCTGGTGATTCTGCCATGACTGATTCGTGCTGACTGTAAGAAAGTCAAGGCTCTGTGGTCAGTTCTCACCACCACTTCATGCCCTAAAAGATAATCACGAAATTTCTGGCATCCAAAGACTACTGATAACAACTCCTTCTCTGTGACTGTGTAATTTCTCTCACTCTTATTCAATACTCTGCTTCCAAATGCTACTACTAAATGCTCTCCTTTCTCATTTTCCTGGTACAAGGTTACTCCTAAACTCAAATGGCTTGCATCAGTTGACATAAAAAATGGCTTTGTGAAATCTGGATGGCTGATCATTACTGATTCCAAAAACCGTTTTTTAATCTCTGTGAAAACTTCATTTTCTTTCTCTCCCCACTGCCACTTATTTTTTGGACTTGTTAATGGACTTAATTGTCCAGTCAGTGATGAATAGTTCTCTTGGAATCTCCTGTAATAATTACACATCCCCAAAAATGCTTGCAACATTCTCCTATTCTTAGGAGCAGGGAACTCCTGAATTGCTCTTGCTTTCTCTTGATCCATCATTATTCCTTTCTCATTCACCACGTACCCCAGAAATTTGGTTTCTGTAGTGAGGAACTCTGACTTCTCCAGTCTTAGAGTCAAATTACTGGCCTTCAATCTGTTCAGGACAAGTTTCACTCTCTCAGTGTGCTCTTCAATGGTCTGTGATGTTATCAACAAATCATCCACATATACTGTCGCCCATTCCAATACTTCTTCTCCTAAAACCTCATTTATGCAACGTATAAAAACGGCAACACTGTTAACCAAACCAAATGCCAATCTTTTGAATTGATAATTTCGACCACCAAATAAAAATGACACATATTTTCTTGAGTCTGGGTGTAATGGCACTTGCCAATACCCTGCTGTGAGATCAAATTTTGAAATGTACTTCACCCCATGAAATTGTCTGAGAATTTCTTCTATACTTGGTGTACTTGTCCTGTCAGTTATAATTATTTTATTTACTTGACGAGCATCCAGGCACAAACGTACACTTCCATCCTTCTTAGGAACCACTACAAGGGGACTGCTGAACTCGCTCTCTCCCAATTCAATTATGTCATTTTCCAGCATGCTTTTCACTTCTCTAGCCACTGCTGCTTTCACACTTTGAGGCACCGAATATGACCGTCTACAAAATTGCACCCCTTCTCTCACTTGCAACTTGCATTCAAAATTCGCCACTTTTCCCGGCTGATCAGAGAACACAGCCTTATTCTCTTCTAACACTTCTATCAATCTCCCTGCATCTTTCCCTCCTATTTCCTTCACGTTGTCTATCTGCTCCTTCCATACATCAGATTTCTCTCCCCTACATAAAAACAGGCCCAGTGTCTTTCCCACTGGTCTACTCACCATTGGTGCTGTAATATTCCTACCTTCATATACAAAATTCAAAGTATTACTGGATAGACAAATCTTTGCCTTTAACTTCCGCAATGAGTCTGTGCCCCACAATAAATCTGCATTTAAACCTTCAACAACCAAGCAGTTTATAGGTATGACTTGCCCATTCTCAAATGTCAGTGGAAGTATTACCTGCTTATTGACTCTTTTACCCCTTACTCCAGTAACTCCCACAATGTTTACTTCGTTTGTAGGTAACATTTCTACATTAAGACAATTTCCTTCTAGTATTCTCGACAACTCATTTTTATTTATCACAGTTGCCTCACTACCTGTGTCAATCACAAGCCTAACTGTCTTCTCCCCTACTTTTACATCAATTTCTGCCATCTGACAGTTTGTCTCTCTAAGCTTCAGTGGGTTATCAGTTACCTCTTCATTTTCTTCTTCTATCAGATCCTCTCTGATGAATTTCAATCGGCAATTATTTATCTGCATCTTTTCTTTTGACCCATCATTTTCACAATTTTTTGTCCTTTCATTACTCTTCTCGGTTTTACATTCTTGGCTATTTCCTTTGACCCCATTCTTAATTGGCGAAGGTCCTGGGTCTTTTATTTTCTGGCTCCGCCCTTTCCATTTCCCTGTCTCTCAGTTGTGCCTTCTGCTTCCTTCTTTCCTCTTCCTCTATCTGGGCTCTGATCTCGATTTTGAAATCTCTGATTGTTGTTCCAATACCCTCTACCTCTTCCATTGTAATTAAAATTATTATTTTGACCTTGATTATTTCTGTAATTTCTGTCATTCTGACCCCGTCCATAATTACTCTCTTCTCTTCTCTCTTCTTTCATATATGATTTCCCTTCACTATCAAAACTTATCAACAACTCCACAAATGCTGAAAGTTCTCGAATTGTTGTGACTCTTATTATCATTTCTGAGTAATGTTTTGAAATAATGCTTATAAACTCTTCTTCTGTCATATTCTCTCCCAGACTCTGAGCCATTGCTTGCATTTTTAGCAAATATTGTACTCTGCTCTCACCTCCTGCCCCAGTGTACCTTCCATCAAACAATTTCTTTTTTATACTATTTCTCACGCTAGCGTTCCAAAAGATTGCTTTAAAACTAGCCTCTAGATCTTCCAAACTATTCATACCTTCCGCACAGCCACTCCACCAATTTTCTGCCTGACCTATAAAACACCCTGCTAACTCCTCCTTCACATTTTCCCAATCATTCACATCTAACCTCTGATCTTTTATATACTTTCTTATTTTCTTTAATGATTCGAGAGGATTTTTCTCACTTCCATTAATACAGCCATATTCACATCTCCATGTGTCATAACTTCTGCTCCCCTTTCCTTTTGTCCTTCTTGTGAAACTTCTGACCTGCTTCCTCCTCTCTCCTCGCTTGACTCACTCATCTCGCCAGAGAAACCTGAGAAAGGTTCACTATCACTCAGATCCTCATCGTCTGATCTCTCTCTGTTTTCTACAACTCTCTTACTCTCTTTCTGCTCTTGATTTCGAGTTTTCACTCCCTGATTATCCGCCATCTTAATCAATTCTATAACGATAAATCTTCTTATTTAAATCTTGTCTTCACAATCAAATCGAAATAATTATCTAATATTTTATAATGATCAACCCGACAACCCTCAAGGCATGAAACGCAGACCCTCCATCCTATTCAAAAATTACAAAGGAAACCCAAATTCTAAAATATGTCACACCACCAAGTGAATCCCAATCTAAAGTCCTCATACTAATGTATAAAAATAAATAAAAGGGAAACTAGCTAATTACGAAACTGACTACAAAATTAATCAATAAAGGTTCGTTCTCCTATACTCGAAATAGAAATTAAATTTATAATAAATAATTGCTTCTATTCTACTAATGCTCAAATTACCCAAACTAAATAACCTACCGCCTACCTACGCATGAATTCTTCATCCCAATCTAACAGAAAGTCGTTATCACTTTCTCCTCTCCTACGCTTCTAAGAAAGGTAACCACTCCTGTCATGGCTAACACTAACAATAGAATACTCCCCCATCGGCCGAGCAACCACCTCTATTGTAAACAAACATCCCTTTCACTTTCTCTCTAACCCCACTCATCAATAACAATACGCTAAATTCTACCTGTCCCTCACAGGTATAAACTCTGACGACCTATGACAACCAAATCTACTTCTACGAAACCCTTGAATTCCTAAAACACAATAGACCTAAAAAAATGCGCAAACCATCCTACAAACTACAAACCCCTACAAGAAAATATCCTACGAATTCATGCAAAGAAACAAATCAATGAGTACAAAAATTAAACGAAACCAGGCGTCCAGTTGCTGCAGATGTCTACAAAGAAATTAAATTAACTTATAACTATGTTGTTGCTGCCACCAGTACCCTAACTAATTTCATAATATTACCGTAATAATATGATATTATTACCAATGATATTATTATGATAATCATCAAAAATCATTGTAACTCAATAATCCGTTTTTTATCAAGACTGATTACTCATTCGCAATTCGCATTATGTTATAAACGGTCATTATTCTTGTAACGATTTTCGTATTATAAAGAGTATCTATACTATGACTTTTCTGTATAATTTTCACATCTTATTTGAATGGATATCACTACTCGGTGACAAAACAATAATTATCGTAGCTCAGAATAGATTGGTTATGTACATATAAATACTGCAATTGAGAAAAATTAACATCTTAAAATCAGGGAATACTCCGTAGAGGTTAATGCCCCACGTTGGGCGCCACTTTTGTCTAGTTCACACCTACTGACTGCTGGTTATTAATTAATTAAAGAAATTTACAAAGAAATAAAACAATAATAAAAAAAAACCCTGGCGCCACGTTAATTAGAAGGAACGACCCTTGAAAACAAAATTTAAATTTACCTCGACTAGTCCTCTGGCAGAACATGAAAACTAAACAATTATAAATATTAAAAAAAATGAAGAAAACCTGCAATCAATAAGTGTGATCTACACATTACTTTCCCAACTAAGTTCAGAAGGGAGGGGATATAACGTGGATGTTAGAATGAAAACGAAGTGTTTCAAATACCGCCGTTATATTGAAATAATTAAACTTGATCAAATTATTCCAAGCACACAAATTATATCGAGTCATATGTATCGTACATGAACATGAAACAAATAAACAAGAGTTGGCCAACGTAAGTAATAATAATAATTGATTTAAATTTAATAATAATTTAACAGAATATTTTACATAATTTAAGTTTATGTTTTACCCTTTATGTTTTACATTGATTGATAAAGAATTGTTCATTTTATTTTAGAATCAAACGCATCTGTTGATGTAGGGCAAGTCCCTTATGACATGTTTTACTCTTAAGAAACATTGACTAAAATAAATGAATAAAGTCAAATGCATTAGGAAATTACTATACTGGTGAATTTACAACCACTGTAAATAAATTAAAAACAACAATAGACAAATAAATTATTTCAATTCTGGTGGCAGACAAACAACAACAAATAATAAATTATAATGACATCTTAAAACTAACCTTTTTTTTCCCCGACGACACTATTTACGAAGCACAAAGCATTATTACGACGAGACACAATTTAATTATTTTAGCACAAATTTGCTGGTGGTTCACTTGATGATGAAGAATGGTGGTGGGTTGTATTGAGGTGGAGGCGGCTGCATTTCAGCCCATCGGGCTGCGGGTTTGGAAACGTCTACTCCTTAGATGACATGCTCTTTGCCTTGCTCGTCTAAGACTGTGCCAAAATTCGTTACTCCTCGTGGTTGTCACCTTCCCCTGGCCCATTGTCTCATCCCTCAACTGCTCCGGGAGGTGCTGCCCCTAGTGGCTGGAATGTGGTACATGTGTTTTGTTGCTGGTGTTTGGCCTTCGTGCCAGCTCGCACCCTCAGCATGACTAATTGCTGGCATTGTCGCCTGTCCTTGGGTTTTTGTTCCAACATCTACACTCCCTTGCCATAGCAATGACAAAACTTGCAGATTTTGGGTAGAAGTTGGAACTTGAAACTGAAGAAAACGTTGGCTCCAGTAACAGTTGTCACAGGAGTCAGCATTTGATCAAAAATTGGTTTGCTTCCCTTGAACCACAGCCATTCCATAGTGGAAACATTTCTTAAAATGTGGCTCAGTTCAAGTTCAAGACAAACTGGTTCGGCAAGAGGTGAAAAAAATTGTAAGCTGTCAAATCAAAATGTTGAGAGAAGTACCTATATACTTCACCTAGTAGTTCACAAGTTGGAATAATGTAAATATGAGATAGCAGTAATGTAAATAAGGTAGAAGAAGCAGGAGGAGACGGAGAGGAAGTAGAAGAAGGATAATTATAAGAAGAAATTGTGTGAAATAAGTGTGTGTGTGTGTGTGTGTGTGTGTGTGTGTGTGTGTGTGTGTGTGTGTGTGTGTGTGTGTGTGTGTGTGTGTGGTGTGTGTGTGTGGTGTGTGTGTGTGTGTGTGTGTGTGTGTGTGGTGTGTGTGTGTGTGTGTGTGTGTGTGTGTGTGGTGTGTGTGTGTGTGTGGTGTGTGTGGTGTGTGTGTGTGTGTGTGTGTTGTGTGTGTGTGTGTGTGTGTGTTGTGTGTGTGTGTGTGTGTGTGTGTGTGTGTGTGTGTGTGTGTGTGTGTTGTGTGTGTGTGTGTGTGTGGTGTGTGTGTGTGTGTGTTGTGTGTGTGTGTGTGTGTGTGTGTGTGTGTGTGTGTGTGTGTGTGTGTGTGTGTGTCTGTGAACACCATGACTCCATTCTCAATTAACCGATTGACTTGAAATAATTTTAAACTCAAGGTCCTTATACCATGAGGATCCGACAGTAAGAAATTCAATAAGATTCAATTCAAGATGGCGGAAAAAGTAGCAGATAATTACTAAAAAATCATGTTTTTCTCGGTTTTCTCGAAAACGGCTCTAACGATTTTCTTCAAATATATACCCTAGATAGCTATTTATAAGCCCTATCAACTGACATGAGTCTCATTTCTGAGAAAATTGTAGGAGTTTCGTAATACTCTTAAGAAAAATAGCGGATGATTACTAAAAAACAATGTTTTTCACGATTTTCTCAAAAATGACTTGACCAATTTTTTTCAAATTCATACCCTGTATAGTTATTTATCAGCTCTATCAACTGGCATGAGTCTCCTTCCTGAAAAACTAATGAGGGGTCCACCCCATCCTAGAGAAATGGACTTTGTAACCTCCTTCTCATGCATGAGGTAGGAAGGTAGAGCAGTTTATAAAATGAACACATATTCGAGATATTTCATCTGTAGAACAGCTGTTTTGATGACTTTAGAAAAAATCATCGAGTTTCACAATAATATTGTGTACGTTCTGTGTACAGTAAATTGTTCCAGTTCCAAACGTAAATTTATTGTTCCATCACGTGACTAGTGCAAAATGTTCCCATGGAACGCCATTTCAAAATCTTTGGTTCAAGCTTTTGGTGCGCACATTTAAAGTTGATTTACACTGAAATGTGTCGTTTACTAGCTGCGTGAATGAAGGAAGGCTGTTTTACAAACCTACCATCTAGAAAAGTGTAAATTTCTTCTATTCCATTACTCTCAAATTTTCTATCGAGAAAAATTCATTTAATGAATGGTTATCAAACATCATATTGTTGGTTATGTATTCTATGCTATGGTAAACAAACTATTAGCGCATGCGCAGAGAAGCAAGCAGACTACAATAATCGACCAATGAGAACTCAGATAGTTGGAACAGTACCAGGTCGGACAATTTTACCACACTTCGACTGTGGGGCAGAAAGTTGAGACTGGAACAGGATTCTGGAACAGAATCTGTCAAAATTCCTCCCATGGAACGCGGAACTTTTTACTTGGTAAATTGTGAATCGGACAATTTACCACATTCCATGTACACAGAATGGGCACAATTACAAAAAGGAAAAAGAACTCTGAAAACAATAATTATATATACACATATACAGTAGTCTGATCGTAGTTTCAAATATGTTACCGCCAATCGTCATTATGTTATTCCCCTAAATTATTCTCGTTTAAGAATGAGGCTTACAGTACAGTTCAATGAGCAAGGAAAGTTGTGTGAGTGTACCACACTAGATTTTTTCCATAGTGTTGATCATCTCACCATAACTCTGAGTTCGAACTTCCTGGCCGCCGTATCGTAGAACCGCAAATCTCGGAGGATGGAGCAGACACAGACGACACTCACATCCGGCATACACACCATGTCCAGGACTCTAGCGTTGGCCGCTATTTTCCCTGGAGCTGCAATCAACAATCCACCATATTTCCACTTCATTCCAAAAATATTCTGATTTATCAGATGACTGGTTCAACATAGTTATGTAATTCAATTCCCACTCATGAGTATAAGATATACGGCGGTGTGAATAAAAACGAGTACAACGAGTATTTACTTACAAGTAAAGTGTAACGAGTATTAAATTTAAACTCCAAGTAAACCGATGTAAATAAAGCTTCGAGTTCACTTGTGACCATGTTCTCGCCAACCCGAGGGCTTACTACGAAGTATTTACTCGCGAGACAACTGAATTCACAAGAAAGGCAAGTGAATACTTGTAGCGCCACACAGACTACTACGCATCATTTCCTGTTGTGACTTGTTCTGTTTTCGCCGCTAAACGCCGATTGCACGTGAGTGCAATCTATAGCACCAATGACAGTCAGAATGCGAAATTTTGAAGCCCAATCTGCCTTGACCTGATCCATATCTTCAATAGTGCGTGGAAATTTAATCCAATCTTCAAACTTCGACACTATTTTATCCAATACACTTTAAAATGTTCTGTTGACGGTACTTCTTTCAACCCCCATGTCGTTGGCAACACCACTTTGGAATCCTGGATCACTAAGGTATCCCAGAAGAATTTCCATCTTCTTCCTTGCAGTTAATCCTCCACCCCTTGCATCAGTGTTTTCATCAAGAAAGTGCGAAGTGAGAAAATCTACGTTTTCGCTCTCAAACCGTAATAGTCCCTTAGATAGATCGGGACTTATATCACGCCGGTCACTATAACGTTTCACACCTTGCAGGTTCATGAATCAGGTTCATCCCTTGTGTACAAGTACGACTGCAAGTCTGGGGTCGGGTTGACTTGCGAATGGATGAGTATTTAATTGCTGCAGAAGTATTTACTTGCGTTTATTCACACCAAAATTGGCATTTCTCGAGGGTTTACTAGCCTGTTAGAGTATATACTTGTTTTAATCACTTCAATTTTGGCGTTTACTTGTCATTCAAGTATTTACTTGTCCTACTCGTTTTTATTCACACTGCCCATTATCATCTAATAATTATACAGAAATTTGTTGTTGGTTATTATTATAGTTATTATTTATTTATTCGTTGATATAATTACAAATCATATTCATGGTTGGGATAGAACAACAGGCATAGCCCAAAACTATTCTGTTCCCAAATTTTGATAAATAATGAAATTGTCCAAAAAAATAGGTTATGTTCTTACTGAGGAAATTTAAAGTTCTAAGTTCTGTCCAAGAATATATATTAGCTAGAAATTTTGAATTTAGAATGATTAAAAAACTAAATTATAGTAAAATTTTGCACTTAATATCACCGCACTTTGAATAAATTAAGTTATTTTAGAAAATTTTGAAGCCAAAAATATACACACAACTTTCAACTAGACACAGCTGTTACAAACGTTATACATTTGTTTCCACTATTAAATTTTATAAAACTTTAAAGTGGAAAAGCACTCACATTATTTGATGTGGCGACGTCCGTTTCGTGCTGGTATTGCACATTTTCAGCTCATTTGAGTGAGTTCATTTGAGTTCCTGTTTGGCTTGAAAATGTGCGATGTAGGTATTACGCCTTTACGCTCTCGGCCATTCCATACCAGCACGAAACGGACGTCGCCACATCAAATAATGTGAGTGCTTTTTCACTTTAAAGTTTTATAAAATTTAATAGTGTTAATTATACAGAGTGTCCCATGAAAGGTGTAACAGCCTGAAACCATAGATTCTCTTGAAATTTGCAAGAAAAAATGTTTACTAAAATCTTCTTATATCGAACTTTGATTTCAAGATCTATCGATTTTTTGTTATTTGTAGAACTTGTCAATATCTAGAAAACTATCAGTCAAAATCTAATTTTAAGGATAGGGTTGGAAAGAGGAAGAAATTACAAATAAGATTATTATAATTTGTTCCTTTGTTTCACTTTGTAGAACTTTTCATAAGCGTTCAAACTGTTTGATATTTGGCTTAAGACTAGGCGAATGTACTTTTTAAAACTTTGAGCGCTTATATAATGTTCAAAAACGTCAGTCTTTTTGGTAAACAGAGTGTAGTATGAAGGTTATGATAATATTAGAAGCCAATGATTTCCAAATCAGTTCAAACAAATTTCGTCAACTGCATTCTAGACATAGAGGAAAGATAGCATGAGAAGATATCCCATGGCTTAGCGTCATTTACGATCAAATTTCAAGCCGATTACTGTCGATTACTACTGTTTTGGCTGGGTGAGAGTGTTAGAACGGCACAGAGAGAAACTACGAGCGTCACATAGCTTCACGAGAAAGAACTAATAGAACTATTGGCTTGAGGTACAGTGAAATTCGGAACATAAACGTCCTCTACCATGAGACATCTTCTTATGCTATTAAGGAGATATTATATCTATATGCTATCATATAGATATTATATATATTATGCTATTATATCTTCTCTCTATGGTATCACCACACATGATACAGTATCAACAAAATATGATACAGTATCATTTCAACTTGATACACAACACCAAAGTTTGATACAAAACTTCCAAACTTTGAATGAATTTACAAACCATGGGATATCTTCTTATGCTATTATAGTTTCTCTATGATTCTCAGCAAACAATGTTCAATCATTGAAGGGTTTAAGACAGGTGTTGTCATAATTGAGCCCTTATACTCACGCAATTTTGCAATACAAGTTTTCTCGTTGACCATATCCAAGTTCCAATAGTTTATAAATCCGTCTTTACTACATGTGAGATAGCGGCCATTTTGGTAATTGAACTTCCGATCCTGTGGATAAAAAGCCACGATTCAGTCTTATCATATTAAACGCTTATCAAATAATTGAAAGTTAATAAATAAAGAGTTAATGTTTAATAAATTAACAGTTCCTTGTATTTTTGTTTAGTTTAGTAGTTTATATATTTTATTTTTTGTGAAACTTTTTTGTCTATTGTTTTGAGACATCCCTCAACACAGGTTTAGCCTAAAGAGGGATGCACTGTGGTTTTTTCTGTTACATGCTTAATATCATTATCTATGATCAATAATTATTATGCTTAAGGTATGTATTTGTATTACCAATTGTAATGTTCAACCATTATGTTTAATGTATGTATTTATATTGAAATTGAAATTTATTGCCAAAACAAAATTACAATATATTAAGTTACAAAGTGTTAAACAAATAAGCAAAACTCAAACTTAATTATTAGATCAAAACTTAATTTATCTTTATTTTGGCGACTGCTGGCATAAGTAAGAACTTGAGAGCCAGCAGTGAGTTTACATTATTAGATTTAACAAGTTTAGCGCTTAACTAAAATTTGTAGAATACTTACCGTATTCTATTTGGCTTTTTAAATAATTATATATATATATATATATATAATTATATAATTATATATATTTTGTGATATTTACCAATTGGTTTTTCTATAATGAAATTTGACGGCACTAAGTTGATGAAAAGATTACAGTAATAAAAGAATTGATGCCTACATGTAGTGAGCTTGTTCAAATACATATTGTATCTATTGAAATGATTTACTCGCATATTGTAAGGGGTAGTGCGAGCTGAAAATAGAGAGTGATTCTTGTTTATGTAGAGTATTACGGTTTTCATGAACGTTTGCCTCAATGTTGGTACATCAAGTTCAATAAAAATATCTCGGCTTGGGTACAAACGTGGTCTCCCTAGAGCTGCTCTTATAATATGTTTTTGGAGGACTTTTTTACCAATTATTGTAAAAATGCAGTGAAATAAACGAATTATTATTATTATTATAAATAAATTCAATCAAAAATGCAAATAGCCATATACTATCTTTGGGTGATTCTAACCATATCAAGAGTAGGACAATAGGTCATGCGTATTATTGGATGTCTGTGGAAGCTCTTGATGAATTTCACTGGAGTTACGATTGGCAACTCAACGAGCTCGGGAACTTTTGTTGTGGTTTTGCCTTTCTCCTCGAATTCCATCATCAAATACGTCAGGAATTCGTCCCAATCAGCTTTGCCGGTTTGCTTGAAGTTCAACTAGAATTTAAAAATATACAAAAATATTAAAAACAAGTAAGAGACCGAAGGAGGTAAGAGGCTAAAACAGAAATTTAAAAATTAGACAATATATTAGAAATAAAAAATATACAACAATAATGAAAACGTCAGGTATTCGGCACAATCAGCTTTGCCAGTTTGCCTGAATTTCAACTGAAAATTGAAAATATACAACAATATTAAAAACAAGTAAGAGACCGAAGGAGGTAAGAAGTTTGAATCAGCAATATAAAAATATACAACAATATCTGAAACAAGTAAGAGACAGAAGATGATAAGGGGTTGAAAGCAGCATTTTTAAATATAAAAATCATTATAAATTGAGAATAAACAAGAATATTAAAAACAAGCAAGAGACCGAAGGAGGTAAGGGGTTAAAAGCAGCAATTTAAAAATATAGCGAACATTAGAAATTATAATACAGTGTGACAACTAGAAAATTTAAATCTTAAAAAAAAATATTAATTTTCCAAGACAATATTCATTCAACTCGAGTGACATACAGTAGTTGTGAGTATATGCCATTCACTTCACGTAGAGAAAATTATGTCAGGAATGTGACGTCCTTCTTCCATGAGGAAATTTTCTATTCTGTTCAGGAAGCTCTTCTACATTTGTTGCAGTGTATCCTCAGTGATCTACGCTACCTCATTACGTAATAAAGGCGCTAGTCATCTAAAGCTGCGTTTACACCAAAGTTATTAACAAAATGTTTATCTTTCCGTCCTTATAGATTCTATTAGATTGAACGGAACTCTTGACAAACACATTTGTTCATCACGTGTATGATAAGATATGTTCAATCTAATAGAACTAGTAGTTCTGTGAACAGTAGACCTCGCGCTCAGTAAGTTTCATAGACCTGTTGTTATGTTTTATCAAAAATTAATTTATAAATTTAAAATTAATTTATAAATTCAAAATGTATAGAAAAAATCCTAAATAAACATAAAGCTTTTTGTTCCATCGTACCGTGACGTGTCGTCCCGGAATGTGAGTGTGAGCGCTGTTATCAGGTCTGGCTGCAACTGTCTACAACGTTGATGGAAAGATAAATTTTCAAGATGTTCGATGTTTTTGAACGGGTAGTATTGTAGTCAACTCTCTACTAACGTTGATGGAAAGATACATTTTCAAGATGTTCGATGTTTTTGAACGATTATAGTCCACTAGACAGCTGATTTATGATGAATAATTCTATAGTCTGATTTTTACTCTAGTCTAATATTAGCGTATGAAGGAGGCTCCTTTTTCCTTTTATATTATCCTTGAAATGCAAAATTTCCAAAAACCTTGTATATACGTCGACGCGCAATTTGAAAAGGAACATAGTCTACCTGTCAAATTTCATGAAAATCTATTACCGTGTTGCGATAATAGATTTGAGATCTTTGCGACAATGAGATCTTTCGGCAGGTCTGAAACCGGACTGCTGGTCGTTCTTTTTAATAGCAAAAAGTTTTTCAATAAAAAGCAGTTCGTGATGGAAAACGACATTGGAGAACTGATATGAATTGATGAAAAGAAGCTTGAATTACTAATTTAGACTCCAAGCTCTATATAAATAATTAATCCAATAAACTACTGTTTTGAGGTTCATTTTTGTCTAATGCAATTAATTTGAAATCACCTTCAGATAGAAGCAATGAAATTCTTCCTCGTCAAATAAATTGGGACAAATTTCATTAAAAATGTTTTGCAGCTCCATCTTGGACAAACAGCCACTCTTTGTCGACTGAAAAATGAGAAAAAAATTGTCATTCATGAAAAAATAATCATTACTTATCATGCAATGTGAATATTGTTTGTAGAATCGTTTTAGTTGAATTTTAATTGAAATATATTCCTTATAACCATGAACTTAATAATATTATTGAGTTGTGGTTAAGGAGAAGGGAGTAATATAATGGGTAGTTTATTTGATACAAAAAGAAAGCCAGTTACCTGATATTTATAACCTATTGTTTAATTAACTAATCTCATTCAACTTAGGAGTTTCGTTTGATAATAATTATTCGTCTGTGAGCCTTTATATGGTACTGTCAAATGAATGAATAGTGATAGCTGATAGCATATAGCTGTCACTATATTATCATGTTATATTATAATGAGTATTTTCAATTTCCATGAGCTACTTTTTATATTATTTGTTGAACAGAACTTTAACTAAAGTGAGGTCCACGTTATAATGGCAGTGTTTGATTGGCAATGGTATTGCTATCCTTGTCTATCATTGAACGAAGCAGATAGCACTATCTCTTTCTCGCTTTGCTCTATTGCCAAATTGTCTTTCAAAAATGTACAATTAATAATTAATTAACAAAATATTTTATCTTAATTAATAATTATTATTATGAAAATTCATTATGAAATTAGTCGAAAATATAATTTCTTGCTTAATAAAATATAATTAATTATTTTAAATGAGAATGAACAGTTAATATTACATTAAATATCGGGGCACCGAGCTTTGCTCGTTATTTTTGACCAAAGCGAAGCTGAGGTCTTAGTTTCGACTCGATTGGCTATTGTCTGTTTGTTTGTTTGTTTGTACCGCAGTTACAGTCGCAGTTATTGTCCGATTTGGATGAAATTTGGTATGCAAGTTCTTTGAAACAAGGCGCAGAAACGTATGTGAAACGATATTTGATAAAACCTCTGATTTTTTTGTAATATTTAAAAAACTGCAAACTAACATCAATCCAGAAAGGATGTGTCTTTGAAGATACAGCAATTCATTCCTATACTTTTTTGCATCTATTGTTACGAGCACATGGTGGTCGAGTTGATTAGACCGTGGTCTGTCACACTGTGGGACCCAGGTTCAATTCTCGTTCCTACCAGATTTTTTTTGCAGATAATACTGATATTGTTTTATTTTATTCTAATAATATATCATTATAAAATAAATTATTATGATTAGATAGAATAATTAAATTGAATCATCTTATTATTATTGAATTGATTTATCAAATTAATTGGATAAATTATTTTTAAAAAATCGTTATTGTATTGGAGTCCAATACTGCAGTTGTAGAGAAAATTTTGTATGTAAAGGTATAAACGTAATTTTTTCCTTTTTGTGTAGTTGAGAAGTTGATATTGTGGTGATTATTCACATTAAATTAAAAAGACCAAGAAATTGTAAAAAAACACAGATTTATTGATATACTTAGAAATACCGGTTTCGGTAATTACACCATTGTCAATCTCTGATAAACTCTGATAATGACCGAAACTGGTCTTTCTGAGTATCAATAAATCTGTTGTTTTTTGACAATTTTTTAGTCTTTTTCATTTGAAAGGTATGTATTTGATATACAGGTACTCCTTGATAAGTCCGGTGTCCCTGGAAACAGTGTCTCTAGCACTTTCAATGGAGAAAATAATAGATGACAATCATGGCTAAATCTTCACAATATACTGTACTTACTGTACTGGCCCTTCTCATTAGATTTAAAGTAGTATTCATGAGCGAGGTCTACTGTTCGCAGAACTACTAGTTATTTATTGATAAACAGAACACAATTCTCTAAAATTATCATGTTTATATTTCACAGCTGGCTATACGTCATCTTATGAGTTTCGGGGATGCGATATTTTGATCTTTCACATACTCACTTTTTTACTATCCACAGCTGTTTCAGCCAAGGATGAATTATCCTTTTAATGTCGTTCAGCGAGTTTTCTCAAGGATGAGACCTGGAGCAATCGAATCTTCATATCATAAACCTACTATGTTCCAAATTTCGTGAAAATCGTTAAAGCCGTTTTCGAGATCCATTAAACATAAATAACCAAATATAAAAATAGCCAGATATAAAAAAATAGCTAGATATAAAAATAGCCAGATATAAAAATAACCATATATAAAAATAACCAGTTATATAAATACAGAAATTTCTCGCTTAATATAATAGGATAAACCTGTATCAGCTACCGTCTATAGAAGGCATTGACAAGACAGAGGATTGGCAACGTTGATCTCCTATCTTTCTCCACTGCCATTATAACGAAAACCTCACTATAGTTCTTTCTATGAATTTTTGCTTCAGTTTTGTTAACTTTTTTATTACAACATTAACTGAAATAAATTGTTAAAGTATGCAATTAACTCACCTTGAATTTCTGCTTCAAGTTTGTCAAATCTTCGATTGTCAACTTATCAAACAGACGAATTGATTGTCCATCAAAGTGATCATTGTTTGCCTGATCGGTCAGCATAATTGTCTCATTTTCCTCCAGTAGCTGTTTATGGTCAATGTTTGCCATGTTCCATCTGGTGAGATAGTAATATTGGTAAAACGTGAGTTTGTGGGTTTTATTGATTCTTCATCACAAATAAATGTCAATGTATTGCCAGGTCTTGCAATACCCATTGCATATACTAACACTAGGTGCATTATATTTGTTTTCAACAAATCAGATAATTTCTATTCTCAAGGAACTAAAAAAATAAAAAATAACTTCATTACCGTACTTTTCAATTTTACTTTCTGTTACATACTGCTAAAGTAAGGTCCACTTTATAATGGCAGTGGAAAAATAGAGATAGGAGAACAACTGTCTATTCTCGTTTGAAATAATCAATTATATTTTATCAAGCAAGAAATTATGTTTTTCAATGATTTGATGGTGAATTTTCATAATAATGATTAAATATTCTGTCAATTAATCATGTCTCTACATTGTTAGAAAACAATCTGGAAACAGAGCAAAGCGAGAAAGAGATACTGTATCCGCTTTGTTGAATGATAGCCAAGGATAGCAATAGAATTGCTAATCAAACACTGATCATTGTAACGTGGACCTATATAATATACCATAGTTAATGTACACTTTCTCATCACTTTAAATACAAAATAGGGTAGCAGTGAAAATAAATAGATTTCAGTTTTTCGTCATAAATATTTTGATGACCCGCTCTGAGACTGTGGTGGTATTATACAATCGGATGATCACCTCTTAAAATGTTGTCTTGCTTTAGAAGGAACAAGATATTTGCCCATCAGGTCACAGAATTTCTTATTGACAGAATTTTTCATAGTAGAACAGTATAGATACTTGAATATCTATCCAACCTCAATTCAAAGTTAATGATAGAGAAAATGATATTACTTTAAGAAAAGTTAGTCTTATATTTTTTTGACACAACCTATCCGGCTCCGCTGGTCCTGGTGAAGAAATAAGGCTAGGCACACACCAGTTTGTATGCTCATCCTCAATGCACAAGAGTTCTTATAACTGGAGTAGATAGTCAAGACAAGGCGAGACATGATCAGACACGTTTAGTCACAATAAAATATACAATACAGGTCCTGCAAAAGTCTAAAGATCATTCAATTGATCAATAAAATGCTGAAGAACAGGAATTTCAGGGTTCTCATGGATGATAGGCTGAGCAGGAGAAGAGTATTGAGCAATGGATTGCCACAGGGATCTATCTTATCCCCCCTTCTTTTCAATCTGTACACAGCCGATTTGCCAAATATCAAATCAAGAGTATTTGTGTATGCAGATGACATTGCTATAGCCATTCAGGACAGGAGTATGGAAAAAACAGCAAGCAGCCTGACTCAAGACTTGTCTTTCCTCTCAGCTTACTTCCACAAGTGGAGGCTCCAGCCCAACATGAGTAAAACGGAGGTTTGCTGCTTTCATCTGAATAATAAGGAGGCAAGTGTGAAGTTGAAGGTAAAATTTGATGGTGCTCACCTGCAACACAATTTTTTGCCCAAGTACCTGGGAGTTACGCTTGACCGCACTCTATCCTATAAACACCATACCCAAAATGTTGCTGAGAAACTGGAAACAAGAAATAACATAATTCAAAAACTTTGTGGCACTACTTGGGGTGCTTCGGCCACAACTTTGCGCTGTTCTGCTCTGGGTTTGGTGTATCCAACCGCTGAATATTGTGCTGCTGTGTGGTTAAATAGTGCCCATGTAAATAGAGTAAATGATGCGCAACTGAACCACACTATGCGTTTAATCACTGGGACAATTAGAAGCACCCCCATATACTGGCTTCCAGTTCTCAGCAATATTGCTCCACCGGGGCTACGTAGATCTTCTGCTCTTGTACATGAATACTTAAAGATAAAGAGTAACAGGGCACTTCCAATCCATGGAGATTGGATTTTCTGGATTTGGGTGATCGGTTGAAGTCAAGGCATCCTCCCATGCGCATGGCAGAACAACTGAGCGATGACAATTTTTCCATGAGAGCAAGCTGGGAGGAAGAGTGGATGGAAAAAACCCCCCTCAGCATCTGCTTTAGGTACTCAGTTGGTGTAAATGTGGCTGGATTTGAACTGCCAAGACGGACGTGGGCGGCCTCAACAGGGTTAGACTGGCCACGGGAGATGCGGGGCCTCTCTTAATGACTGGGGAAGTTTACCTTCCCCTGCTTTTAATCTCATGTTTTTTAACCTAAAAAATGCTCGTAGAAACTTCATGTGGAAATCATACTAAATATTATTGTATCATATTGAAATGAGGTGTAGCAAAACCTTACTTATTTCTGTTTCTGTTGATGTACATAGATTACGGTTAAAAGCTTTTGAAAAAATTATAAAAAAAAATTTTTCCAATGAGTACAATTGTGGGGTAACTTGAAACACGTTTCAAGTCACCCCAAATTCAATTTTATCATACAGATTTTTTGATTTTTATTGTTTTATCTGACCATATTCATATTTATTTTATCGATATGAAGTATGAGCTGCAAAATTACAGTTTTGTTTTGTTTCTTTGCACAGATTCAAGCATGGTGAGGAATCACCAACGGAAGCCAGGGGCACGTAAATACAAGGACTTCAGTGATGAGACTATCAAGAGCAATCAAGGAGATTAGCCAGAAGACAGTAACCCTACGCAGAGCAGCAAAAAATATGGTATTTCACCTGCAACATTGAGTAGGAAAATGAGAGGTATCATTTAAGAATGTTGGGCGACCTGGTTTTATCTGCAGAGGATGAAAAAGTATTGACTCAAGGATTAGTTGTAGCTAGTGAGTGGGGGTTTCCCCTCACAACGTTTGATCTACGATTGATAATTCAATCAATCAATCAATCAAGAATATTCTTTATTCCAAAAATACAGTAAGTACACAAATGATGAATAATATAAAATATAAAATACGAATAATTATGTACTTAAATTAAGTTTCCATATTATAGGTTATGGAATGAGTCTACATGGGCACTGTGGCCTGTGCGTAGACTCGAGTTGAAATTTCAAGTAGGTATAGTGAATCCTTATGAAGGGGGAGAAGAAAGAGGGGCAAAATTAATTCAATTTATGAGGGTAATTTCATTCAAATGAATGTCATAATTTTGTATCGCAGAAAGTCATTCTGTATTGTAAAGTCCGTCTGTATCGTATATAGCCAGTCTGTATCGTATAGAGTCAGTCAGTATTGGTATAGTGTCAGTCAGTATTGGTATAGATTCAGTAAAAGTCATGTTAATTTTGCAGTCAGGTGAGTCCGCCGCCCGCCAAGACCAGAGCCACAGTTTCCTCCTCACTTATTTCAAACAACCAATATTTCAATCTTTTTTTGAAAATTGGAAGACTTACTGCTGAAAAAATGTTATTTTGCGGAAATAATCTTTTATAATTACGATATATTACTTGAGATAGGAAGAAGCAATTTGTTGTTGAGAAGGATCTTGTCAGCTGGATAGATCTGATCCCAACTGTGGCTGCATATCTCGTGTTGTGAGAATGTAGAGATGGTATTAAAATTGAACCAAAATGTTTATAAACATGAGTGAATAAATCCTTTATGTATAATTTTTTCAAGGGTAGAACTCTAATTTCTTGAAATAATAAAGATGAGGGGTATCTTCGACATTTACGAAAGCCAGCTTTAAGGATTGCTTTTTGAATAATTTCTAGTCTTCTTAGATGGGTGCGGTAGGCTGCTCCCCATGCTAAGATGCCATATGAGAGGCGAGACTGTACAAAGGCAAAATAAGCTACTTTAAGTTCGTTAAAATTGAGAATTTCTCCAAGCTGCCTGAATGCAAATATATATTTACGTAAGGTTTTCAATTGGAAGTCAATATGTTGTATCCACTTAAGTCTGGAATCAAAAATGACGCCCAGATACTTATATGAGAAAACTTGTTCAATACTTTGACATCTGCACGAATTATTTAAAAAGTCATTACAATTATGAATTTTAAGATCCTCTAGATTGTAATCAGTTGTATGGGTTAATGCAATTGGCATGAACTTGGTTTTAGATATATTTAGTGATAATATATTTTGATCAAGCCATTTTTTAACAATAAGTAGATCAGATAAAGCTCTGTTTTTGGTTTCAAGCCAAGTGCTTCCCTGAACAAGTATTAAAGTATCATCAGCGAAAAGGAAAATTTCGCCATTCAAAGTTAACCGAGAGATATTATTAATATAAATTGAAAAAAGTATTGGGCCCAGGGTACTTCCCTGAACAACCCCAAAATTGATTGGTAGCTTCTCTCCCTCTGCCCCACATATAGATACATATTGCTGTCTGTTTGTAAGGTAGCTGGAAAACCAGTCAATTGCCTTACCCACAATTCCTATTGCTCTCAATTTATCAATCAACTTATCTCTGTCAACACTATCGAAGGCTTTTTTGAGATCAAGAAATATCATCAAAGCCTTCATATCACCTGACACAGCACTATGCAAAGCTTTGTTCACATCAAACATCACATCAGAAACACATCTGTCACTCCTAAAGCCATATTGCCGGTCTGTAATAATGTTATTCAATGTTAAGTAAGCAACAAGTTGCTCCTTGGCAATTTTCTCTAGAATTTTGGAGAAAACTATCAGTAGAGAAATCGGTCTGTAATTATTTTTATCTGAAAAACAGCCTGTTTTATAAAGTGGAAAAACTTTGGCAATCTTATAGATATCAGGAAAAACTCCGTTTGTCAAACTCAGATTTATTATATGAAGGAGAGGTTCAAGGATTATATGGATATTATCTTTAAGAAGGCAGGCCGAGATCCGGTCGTAACCAGGCGCCGAACCACCTCTTAGTGCGGTCACACACCTTAACACGTCCCGCTCAGAAACAGGATGAAACGCAAATTCTGTGTCTACAACATAGTCAGTATCATTCACTATCAGAGCACCACCTGAATCGATCGAACGAGCTAGATTCTCTCCTACTGCAGCAAAAAAAATGTTGAAATCATTTGCTACATCTCTGCAGACAGTGATAGGTGTATGTGGTGAATTGGACAAAAATTTATCCAATGGAAAGCTATCCTTTTTCACATTTCTTCCTCCTAACTCGTTTATCAGCTTCCAAAACAATTTAGGATCATTTTGGCACTGGTTCAATTTATTACGATAGTACATCCGTTTTGAATTCTTAAGTTTATTTGTAACTTGTTGTCTGAAGACACAAAAATTTCGCTTCAGCTCTAAGTTAAATGGTTGGTTTTTTACTTTTTTGCTCATCTTGTCTCTTTCACGAATCAACACAATTAGATCTCGAGTGATCCAGGGTTTGAGCTTCTTATATCTAGTGGAAATATTTTTTAATGATTTTTTAGAACTGGAGATTGCCTCAGAAAATAAATAGGAAAAATCAGCGGAACATTGGTTGACGTCATGTGCTTGTGTGATGCTATTGTAGTTGATTCGACTCAGGTTGGCGGCTAAGAGAGCGCGATCAATGTAGTGGTGTGTGATAGTGTCAGTCATGTCAGTCTGTGTAAAATTGTCAAAATCAATAGTGAGTCCTATGCTGTAGTGATCTGTCAAGTGCGATTGCAAAACAGCTGATCGCACATTTACCATATCATTATACCGTATAAAAAAATGGTCTATACAAGATTTTGTGTTTTCAGTTACTCTTGTTGGTTTGTCAATGCACTGAAAAAGTCCTGCTCCTATCAATGTGTTTAAGTAAGTGTCAGTGTTCAAAGTATTTCCTAATAAGTCAAAGTTGAAGTCACCACTCCAAATAATTGTTGTGGCTCTATTGAATTGGTTAATATAGTCGTCCATTGAGTCTAAAAATAATTGAATATCGCAGTCGAAAGTCCGGTAGAAAGCCAAAAGACAATAATTTTGATTTTTGAAAGAAAATTCCAATTTTAAGCCATACACATCAGCAATAGAAGTTTGTACGGCACTCACTGATAATCTTTTATTGTAGTAAACTATAACACCGTCGGCTCTGTTTCGTCGTCTGTCAGTAATTACATAGTCAAATCCCTCTAAAGGTATTCCCTCCTCACCTTCTCTCAACCAGCATTCTGTTAGTATTATGAAATCCAAAGTTGGTAAACTATCTAGATAGACCAAAAGTTCATCTACATTTTTGGAAAAGCTACGAATGTTACATTGAAAAAACTTTAGCCTCTCCCCCCCTCCCTCCGTAGAAAAGAAATTCACAAATTCATGTGTTGATTCAAGCTCTAAACATATGTGGTTAAAACATGATAAATGATCGTCATCAATCATCCGATTGAAACTCCGTCGACTGCGCACAGGCCACCCACCCAACTGGTCAACAAATTAACAATCGCACACAATTATACAAAAAGGATTGATTAACCTGAATACTTGGAATTTGATCGAATTAAATGAGTAAACTAGAAAAAAAATAATTGAAGAGTAAGATATATTAAATAGAATTAAATTCATGAAGTTTCATCTATAAAAGTTTTAAACTTTTTTCGTGAAAAACAACTCAGAGACATATACTTTAATTTATGCTTTTTTAAGTGAATAAAGAGTAACAAGCAAAAGCAGTTTCCTAAAATTGAACAGTCAAACATACGAACGAGGAGCATACAACTTTTGTAAAGTAGAGTGCCAGTTCTAAATAAAAATAAATAATAAAAAGTAAAATATATTCTGTTTACAAATTGCAAATTTTACAATGCCTCAATTGTATCTAATTCGATTAATAATAAAGTTATCTTTATTCAAAGTTAGGTAGAATTTTGAAATGAGAAATTATACGCTAAAATAATTGAAAATGCCGATTGACTCTTTATCTAGAGATAAGAGGCAACACAACCGATCAAGGAAAAGCACTTAGATAGTCGCCTCTTGATGAACTATCGCCTCTGTCTCACCAAAGATATGAACTCGATAAGATAAGCAAGTTGAACCACCTCAATTGAGAATGAAAACCAGGAATTCTATTTCTGAATAATTCCTATTTCTGTATATTGCTTTATCTACTACCGAATATTCCACTAGGCGAAAGGAAAAAGACTGTTGGGAATATTCCCAATTTCATATTGACATAGTGAATAAAAATAAGCTTATACTGTCACCATATAATTACGTTAGGTTGTAAGAATTCAGTGAATAATCAAACAAGATGATGATTATTATATTCATTATACGTAGCCTACTGAAAAGTCATAATTTCTCTTAAGTTCTAAAAATAATTATAATATGAAATTAGTTACAAAGATCAGTAAAAAAAAAAAAAAAAAAATCTTGATGTTTGAAATAAAATACAATAATATAGTGTTATAAAACCAAAAAAGAATAAAATATATATTATCTCCATCTAGGAATAGGTAATCCATAAGTTAACTATTTAACTTCTTCACAGTGATTTGTTTCTCTTGTCACTTCACTGATAATTCAATTGGGACTTATTCTTTTTCGACAAACCTAGCAAGGTCCTCAATGAAGTAAATACGTACCGCTTTCGATCCCTCAGTCTCCTTCAGCATTACCTTGCCATTGGAAAAACCTGCGAATGCAATTTTCTTCTCTCTTTGTAGCCATCTCGCCTTCCCCATCAGCTGCTTATTATGCGGTGTTAGATGCTCGTTGATGTAAACACGGCCAGGAGCTAGATTTTCCTTAATGTCGGTTGTGCTGAGTCCCCTCTTCTTCCATGAAGCCTTCAGCCATTCCTCCTTTACGTGTTTGGATACAAATTGAACAATGACTGGTGGATGAGTGTGGCGCTTCCTGGAAAATAGCTGTATCCGGTGGGCTGTGGAGATGTCCTCCTGCTTGTATGTGATGTTGAGGGCGGCGGCGACGTGCTGCAGGCAATTATTTATATTTTCGCCAGCAGTCAAGGGAAGACCAACAATTTCAATGTTTGCTGAACGTGAATACTGTTCAGTGTCATTTAGTCTAATTTTGAGATCTCGAATCTCACCTGATAAGCCGTCTTTGGCTTGCTCCAACTCACTGCACCTAGATTGAAGTTTCTCCTTCTCGCTGTCCAGTATTTTGACAGTTTCTTGTAGTTTATTCAACTCCTGCTGAAGAGCACTAACTGATTCTAAAACTTTCTCTATTTTTTCATTTGTGTTTTTGTTTATGTTGGCTTCCATCCTCTTCATAGCGTCCCGAATGGAGCCTTCATCATCGTCGTCATCATCCGCACAACGGTCGCACTTTAATGATTTTCTAATTGACTTAGTTAAACTCTGGACTGATCCAGCTTGAGTGCACGTAGCATGAAAGACACCCTTACACACCACACATGTAACCTTTACGTCATTTGCGTCGAAGATCGCGCTACATTTCGAACATTTATCGGCCATGATAAGAGATGCGAATAAATATACAGAAGACACGAGTAAATAATAGTATAAGTTCACTCAGTAAATTTTGTAGTACTATTATTATGATAGATAAGAAGTATAATACGCGTAGATTTAAGTTCAGCAGTTCATGAAAAGTTGAGTTACTAGACCAGATCGGGCAGGCGACCGCACAATCAAGCGCTAAGCGAACGAAGAGATAACAGAACGTCTGCCTTCATCGACTGTCCGATAGCAACTGATAATATAATATCATATAATATATAATATCATAGTATAATATCACTACGGTCTCAGTGCAAGTCGTCAATATTTTGAGGAATAAACTTAAATATATTTTATTCTTTATTGATTCATAAAACAAGTACATCATAAAATTGATAGGAAGAGAATCAATAATAAGGTGGGTAACCTTGTGCTATTCCTCTACTCCCAAATTCAGATAAGGTTACACATAGTCCGAAATAGGTTAAGTCTTGTAGTTATTGTTCACTTCACAAAATTTTCAGTCCTTAATTATTCTCAGAAAATGTTATTATTCATAAAATATTGATTGCTATTTTGTATTCAAAGTGATGACAAGACTAAAGTTGTATGATCATGTCTTGTCTTGTCTTGACTTGACTAACTGATGGTGTGTGCCCAGCCTTTTTTTATTGGCATAGCATTGACATAGAATTTTTATAGTAGAACAGTGTATAGATACTTCGATATTGTAAGGACGAGGAAACAATAACCCCTATTCAACCCCAAGTTGATGATATGAGTCGTTGTTTTTGTAGCTAGGCAATCATGTAATTGAACTATGAATTATTAACTATATTTTAATAATCCAAAAATATAATATTAACTACAGTGACATTAGACTCACGTCTCCAACTTCCCCGCTACCGAAGTACCAGGATCTTCATTCATTTTGAATCGGTGAATCGAATAAAAAACCTAAATTTAAAAGCTCTGATATTTGATCAAATTTTCAGTTTAGAGGTTAAAAATTTTTGACTGTATAGATCAATGCTATCAAAACAAATCCCTCAGGTCTTGAGTTATTATTTGTAACGACAGCTGTAGAGCTGTAGAGTTAAAATACTGTGGAAACCTTTTCTTTTAGTACCGGTTGCACAAAGGCCGGTTAAATTTCAATCCTGATTAATTTAACAAAGAGAAGGCTTTTTCAAAATGGGAGAATTTTTTCAAATACTATTATTTATTCATTCATACAATAATATCATCAAAATGATATTATTATAAATTATATTATTATAAATTGATATTATTATTATAAATGATATTATAGGGAAATTAAAAATAAGGCAATAACCTTGTGCTATTCCTCTCCCAAATTTAGATAAGGTTCCTTCAGGAACACCAGGATTTCCTATATTATAATAAAGTTAGTATATAGGAGTTCCTGGTTACACATAGGAGATAGTCCAAAATAGATTCTCTTGAATTGATCATCAATTCTCAAAATTTGCAGTAATAAAGTATTTACACAAAGCAGATTAAGATGCTTTAAAACCAAATATAGAAGAGATATTGAATGTATTAAATAAATAAATATAATATTACTTATAGTATAATATATAAACACTACACTTCAAGCTTTCTTTAAAAATCTTCTCTGGTTGGCTCTTGTGTTATTTAATCATGATTAGTTTTTAACAGGATTTTGTGCACCCAAGCCTACTAATTAATGTTAATTCCAATTCCTTAACTTACTTCAAAACCTGCAGTTTAATGTTTAAAGTTTCATGTTATAATTATTTTACTCCATTTATTAACAGTGTCATAATCTATAATAATGTAATAAAAAGGAAATAATTGGTTTTACACTTACGGTATAGGAAATTCACGAATGGCACATTATTACGTCTGAACTACTGGACTGAATAACTTGAAATGTTGCATATAGATTCTTATTTCACCGAGGATGATTATAGGCCTATTTTGAATTATTCAAGATTTCAGTAGGTCAAGTTTTCAGTTTGTCAAGATTTCAATTAGACCCTTGCGAAGCACGTGCTACATGCTAGTCCATAATATAATAAAGGAAAGTATTGGCTTAAACAAGTACGGGATAGGAAATTCACGAATGACTGGTTGAGATATTATGTTTTGAATAATCCATTTAAAAACCTTATCTTTAAAAGATACATGAGTAAAATAATAAAATATTAGAATAATAAGACTGCAGAAGGGAATAAAAAACAAGTTTTTAATTGATAAAATTTTTAATTTAATTGAACACCAAGTATATCTGTTGAGATGAACATAGGTTTTGCAGAACATAGTATAGTATTTTAAATAATAGAGATTACCTATGTATATTTTTTAAATATTTTTCAACTTTCTAGCACCGCCAATATATAGATAAACATTTATTGAAAACTGAGTTTGAGAAAAACTGAGACATATTATAAAAGTTTGGTAGGTACACGTATTGCATCAGCATAGATTTAAAAAGCTGTTAATAGGATCAACTCAATATACCACCACATTCCAATAACCTTCACAATCTGTCTCATAAGCAATAAGAGTTTTATCCAATAACATTTTCAACAGCATTTATTTACTGTTTTTATCATTAGGGTACATATTGGACAATGTTACTGTTGGAAAAGTCACATGGTGAGATAAATAAATAATAATAGTATCGTGTGACCTGGCTGGCTCAGGTCTGGTGACAGAGTTTTCAGGTCGCAACTGATCAATTTCAGGGCCTCTGACATGACCTAACGACTGCTTCTTAGGCAGCCGGGACCGACGGCTTAATGTGTCCATCCGAAACACGGGAGTGGCCCGAGAAAAATATCTTCTACATAGTGAGATTATTATATAGAGTTTTAAACAAAATCACAGACAATTTAAAGTAAATTGATGTGACCAACATTTATTGAAAAGAGGATATATTTATAACAAATATTGTATTGGGGATTTAATATTTTAGATTTGATGAGGAAACCCTTCTAAAATAAATACGAAGGCTGCAGATTCATTGATTGAATATTTTTATCAACAAAAATTATGCTACAGACTACTTGCATTAACTAACAATACTAGCAAGACTCTTCAAGAATCTAGTCATTCGAGACAACAATATTCTTCAACATTTCTTTTTGTATTTTATTTAATGTTTTTTTCATTTACAATAACTCATTCTCAAAGTGCTTAAAACTAATAAATTTATCAACTCAACAACCATTTATTACACATCTAAGACAATAAACATCTTATTAAAACATCTAATAGTTCAACAATTTTTTAGGCTTATAAATTAATTACAGAAGTTTTAAAATGCATAGCGAGTACTACTAAAATAGATTCTATTATTTATTAACAACAGAATTGAAATAGAGCTGTTCACATTAATATAGATAAATTAACAACAATTTATTGCAACACACTCATTAATATAAGTTACAATTTTCTAGAGTAGGTAACAGTTTGTCAACTTGGTTGAGCTTATAATAGTTTATATTATTTAAACATCAATTACAACAAATACATTAAATGTATGATTTATCCGTCATATGTATGTCGGATTGGCTCTCTTATTAAGCACAGTAGATCAACAGTATCATATACTGTGTCTTCATAACAGATTATCAATAAATTAATTAACTCGTTTTAGTAAATTAGTGAAACATTGAAAATACTGGATATCCATTTAAATATGTTCTGATAAAGTATTTATTAAGTACAGGGTAGATCAACGGCATCATATACTTTGTCTTCATAATAGATTTTCAATACTTTTCATTTATTACAACTATGAGGAAATTAGTGTAACCTTGAAAATATTGGATATCCATGGTATAGCAAATATCAATTTTCATACAGAGTGTTTCAGAGAACCGGGAAATTTTGAAAGTTGAATAATTTCAAGAAAAACAAATCTTTAAATAAAGTTTCTTATATCATTCAATATTGAAAATAATGTCATTTTAGAATAAATAATACCGTAACTTTTTTTTTAAGATGACATATTGCAGACTGTGTGTTTCTTTTCTACGCAAACATTCCTGTAGTCTCTTCGTCACATTGTCCATGGTTTGACGTAACATTACAACTGGAATTTGAAATCGCTTCTCGAATCTTGGCTTTCAAATCTGCAACAACGAAAGAATTGAAAGCCAAGATTCGAGAAGCGATTTCAAATTCCAGTTGTTGATGTTACCGTACGTCAAACCATGGACAATGTGATGAAGAGAGTACAGGAATGTTTGCGTGGAAAAGGAACACACCTGCAAGCAGATATGTTATCTTCAAAAAAAGTTACGATATTATTTATTCTGAAATGACATTATTTTTACTATTGAATGATTAAAAAACTTTATTTAAAGATTTGCTTTTCTTTAAATTATTCAACTTTAAAAAATTCCCGTCTCTCTGAAACACTCTGTATCTTCAAAATATTGCATGAGAGTTTCAATTAACATTGATCTTGATACATAAAGTTTATAATATTGTTAATTGTTCAACATATATTCTAGAATGTATTATACGATTATTATAACTCACATCAATTAGGCTAACAAATTTAAAAAATAGGTACCGTACTATTAATATGATTTTTCAGGACATTGAATTTCAAGGTTTACTAGGATACTTTAGATGTAACGTTCTCAATCATTCAATGTCTGAAAAGTGTTTTCTAGAATGAAGAATCTTCTTGATGTTTGCCTATAAATATATAGGCTATTATTTTCATGATTATTTATTACAAAGAAATAGAATATTTTTGACGAAATCGGCTTATTCAATATTCTTTTACATAACTTATTCATGGAAAACTATTTTTTGCTGATAGAATGGTAACTAACTAACAGAATAGTAACTTGAAAATATGATTATTTATTACACAGAAATAGAATATTTTTAACGAAATTGTCTTATTCAATATCCTTTTAATAACTTATTCATGGAGAACTATTTTTTGCTGATAGAATGGTACGGTAACCAACTAACAGAATGGTAACTTGAAAATGGTAACTCCTTAACAAATTTCATAGTTTGTTAATCAATTATTGTTGCATGACTATGCTAACAAACAAACTATTAAAACAACAAGTAAAACATGAAATAAATTGAATATTATTATCAAAATTAATTTATTTCTTTTTGAATCATCCTTTCACAATAATGAAAAGAAAAGTGTAAAATAATATAAAGCTCTAGATTATATAATTTTTCTTCAATAATTATTAAAATTTCAACAAATTATTGTACACAATCAATATTTTTTTGTAATTCCCAAACATTCATGACTATAGTGAGGTCCACGTTATAATGGCTGTGGAGAAAGATAGGAGAACAACGTTGCCGATCCTCTGTCTTGTTAATGCCTTCTATAGACGGTACCCAGCTGATACAGGTTTATTGATGTAATATTAATTGTCCATTCTCGTTTAAAATGGGTAATCAATAAATTTTATTAAGCAAGAAATTATATTTTCCAATAATTTCATAATCAAGATGAAATATTCTGTTAATTACAATGGACTTTGATGGCAACTCCCAAAATAGAATTTTTCTTGGAGTTCTTCCTCTCAATAGAATAATTATTTCTAGTAGTAATGTTGTGTTTGTAATGAATGCTTATTGAGAAATAAAATTATTATTATATTAATAATTAATTATTAATTTTACATTGTTAAAAGACGATCTGGCGACAGAGCAAAGCGAGAAAGAGACAGCGCTATCCGTTTTGTTAAATGATAGACAAGGATAGCAATACCATTGCTAATCAAACACTGGCATTATAACGTGGACATTACTATAGGAATTGAAAACTGTAAGCTATTTCACTCAGAATTGCCGAGAGTATTTTCAAAACTTATTTTGAAGATGAATCAATTTAGCATAATAGTTGAGTCAGTGCCTCTCTCTCCATTTCATGAATAAAACGGCAAAAGCTACAGAAAACCTCCTCACGATGATGGGATTGTGTTCATCAAAAATTACCGTTGCTAATTATTCTCAATTTTTCATTATTCTCAATTTATTAACAATATAAAGTAGATACCATTCAACTAAACAGAGCATTTGATATAGTATTCACTATATAGATACTGTTGCAAGTGAGAT
>NC_052505.1:98217474-98311627 GCF_014356525.2 Nilaparvata lugens | reverse complement strand
GTAAAGAGAGAGGTCCCTTCACACAGAAGCCAGGGATCGATGTTACCACTATGAAATTCGAATCTATTGTGAAAGTGAGTTGAGGTTTTATTGAAAAATAACATTTTATTTGTCATAAAGTTCATCCAAACAGATAATAAAACTGAATATTACTGTATTTATCATTTTTCTTTTTCTTCTTCACCTCATTCTCTTCTGCTTCTTCTTCTCATGTCTACTTCTCCTTGTTCTTCATCTACTCTCTCTCTCCTGCTTATTCTTCTACTTCTTCTTCATGCTTCTTCTCGTCATCCACCTTCTCCTTCTTCTTCTTCTTCTTCTTCTTCTTCTTCTTCTTCTTCTTCTTCTTCTTCTCGAGGTCTTCTTCATCCTCCTACTCCTTTCCTTCTCTTTCTCCTCCTTCTCCTTCTCCTCCTGCTTCTTCCTCTTCTTTTTTCTTCTCCTGCTTGATGAAATAAGTACATTCTATTCTACAAAATCATATCTATTGTATCCTATTATCTTTCCTCTTCTTCTATTTCTTAATTTTTTTAGCTCTTCTTCTCCTGCTATCCGCTAACCACTAGTATTCTTCTAATTCTTCTCCTTCTTCTTTTTCTACTCCTGTTTCATCTCACTTCTCTTCCTATCCTCCTGCTTCTCCTTCTTCTTCTTGATGTCTTCCTGCTTCTTCTTGTTCTTCTCCACCTTTTTTTCCCTCGTTTTTCTCAACGCACTTCTTGTCCTTGGTTTTCATTTTTTCTTTTCTTCTTCTTCTTCTTCTTTTCATCTTCTTCTTCTTCTCATTCTTCTCCCTCTTCTATTCTTCTTCCTGTCTTCATACTTCTTCTCGTCCACCACCTTCTTCTTCTGCTTTTTCTTCGTCTTTTTATTCTTCTTCTTATTTTTCTCCTGTCTTCTTTTCTTTTTCTTTTTCTCCTGTCTTCTCTTCTTCTTTTCCCGTCTTCTTATTCTTCTACATCTTCTTCTCGAGGTTTTCCTCCTCCTCCTCCTCCTCCTCCTCCTCCTTTCCTTCTTCTCCTCCTGCTTGATAAGATGAATTAATACATTATATATAATAATATCACAATATTATATATTATATAATATACATAATCATATATAATCATAATCATCTATTCTATTCTCTCTCCTCTTCTTCTTCTTCTTCTTTTTCTACTCCTCCTTCATCTTACTCCTCTACCCATCCTCCTGCTTCTCCTTCTTCTTATTGATGTCTTCCTGCTTCTTCTTGTTCTTCTCCTCCTTCTTTTTCTCCAGTTTTTTAACGCACTTTTGTCCTTGGTTTTCATTTTTTTCTCCTTTTTCTTCTTCCTCTTCCTCCTTCTTAGTCTTCTCTTTTCTTCTTATCCGTTCTTCTTCTTCTTCTTTTCTTCTCCTTCTTTCTTCTCTTCTTCTTCTTCTTCTTCGTCTTCTTCTTCTTCTTCCTTCTTCTTATTCTTCTTCTTCTTCTTCTCTTCTTCTTCTTCTTCTTCTTCTTCTTCTTTTCTCTTCTTCTTCTCCTTCTCCTTCTCCTTCTCCTTCTCCTTCTTCTTCTTTTCTTCTCCTTCTCCTTCTCCTTCTTCTTCTTTTCTTCTCCTTCTCCTTCTCCTTCTCCTCCGCCACCTCCTCCTCCTCCACCACCTCCTCCTCCTCCATCTCCTTCTTCTTCTTGTTGCAGGGTGAGCACAAGCAGTTTAGCGTGCTGCAATTCGTGAACGTGCATAGTGACAGCGTGTGCCAGGTGCAGTTGAACGCCACCAACACGTTCTTCTCGTGCGCGACCACTCCACACGCGTCACTGCTGCTCTGTGACGTCACACGTGTACGCAAACCCTACGTCTTCAATGTGCCTGGTCTGGGCATTTCCTGTTTCGCCTATGACGAAGGTCAGTGCCGCATTGTTGATTATTGTTGACAAGTAACATAACTGTAGTCAGAGAAAATAAAACAATCTTATAATCGTACTAGCCGTCAGGCTCGCTTCGCTCGCCATATCCGTCTAGCAAGGGGGCTCCGCCCCCTCCAGACTAAACGTCTGGCTAAACGGATATGGCGAGTGAAGCGAGCCTGACGGCTAGTAATATAATATTCCCAGGAATAGCTCTGATCAAAGTAGCAGTGCCCAATCAATTTTTCCGCGATAAATGCATTTCAATCTTCAATTTGGTGCCAACCTAACAAAGTCAACTCAACTTAATGCCAACCTGACAAAATTATTAATTTAGTTACCAGTTAACAACTGTTTCGAAGAGGTACTCTCTCTAGATTATAGTTCTATTTTAACATATGGTATGGCCTTATTTCAATTATAATTGAGAGAATAAGAAGAATATACATGCTGAAAGACGAACTTCAAACCCTTAAAAATCACCCTTAAAGTTAAAATATTGCCAAAAGATTTCTTAGTGCGACTCTAAAGGGCCAACTGAAATATACTACCAAATTTGAACGTTTTTGGTTTGGTAGATTTTAGTTCTACAGTGAGTGAGTCAGTCAGTCAGTCAGTCAGTCAGTCAGTCAGTGAGTGAGTGCCATTTCGCTTATAATATATATATATATATATATATATATATATATATATATATATATATAGATAAGTTTTCATTGCTATAGTTTGAAGGTTGCATTCAACAGGTGGCCGATTCTACTATGAGTTAAGCCGGGTCCAGACGCTCAAGTTTGCCATCAGTCTTTTGCTCAAGCAAAAGACTGATCGTTTGGTTCAAGCAAAAGACGGATGTAAAATTGCGTCCACACGCATCCGTCTTATGTCGTCCGTTTTCCTATTTTTGTGCTCACAAGCTCAGTTCGTCATCAACTATGGAAGAGCTAGCAGCTAGTACTCTTGGCCACTTTTGTTTTGTGTGTAAAAAATAGGAAGAAAGGTAGAGTTCATCGTTCACGTTGGAGTAGGGACTGGTTGTTAAAGACACAAATTTTCTCACGTTGCATTGCTTCGAGAATTGCAAGATGAATCTGAAAATATGTTTATAATTTTGTTTAAATGTTCCTCATTTACGGTGAAACGTGGCAATAGATTTTCATGAAATTTGACAGGTATGTTATGTTCCTCTTTAAATTGCGCGTCAACATATATACAAGGTTTTTTGAAATTTTGCATTTTAAGGATAATACAAAAGGGAAAGAAGTATCTTTCGAACGTTAATATTACCGTTAAAATCAGACTAATAGATTATTACTTGCATGCAATTAATTTCCCATTGTAATTTGGTAAAAAATCAGCTGTCGTGTGGACTATTAATTGCAATCAATGAGGCATGCAATATTGATAACTCGATGTAGCTTATTATTTTTTCTCCCGACTTTTCTCTGCTTTCAACTTGGTAAGCTTTTAATGATATTAGCATAGTTGTTTAAAACAAATTATTAGCATTCTAATGCTAATAATTATTTCTAATATTAATAATTATTGTCGATACAACTAAAATCATAATATCAACATCAAGCTCTAAGAGTATCATGAGAATCAAGAAAGAAAAAAAGCGTTATATAAAATCGATAAAAAAACTTGCTTTTTTCAAGTACTCGCGAGGTATTTTATTAATTTGAGGGCGCTGAATCCGAATCTGAAATCACAATTCCTCTATCTCCATTTTTACGCGATTCAGGTTTTGGTGGATTGGCAAAAGACGGACGGTTTGATGGGAAAAGATTCCCGGCCGATACATTCTAAGTTTGACGACTTAAGCTTGAAGACCGTCCGATCCGTTTTACCGTCCAGACGCAACGACTTACATGCTCCGACTTTTGCTTGAGCAAAAGACTGAAGCTAAACTTGAGCGTCTGGACCGGGCTTTAGACTTTTAATTCACAACTTTCTCATACATTCAACAGGTGGCAGATTCGTTGAGGTCATTCACCCTAAGAACGAATCGGCCACCTGTTGAATGTATGAGAAATCTGTGGATTTTTGCCTCTAGCTCCGCCCCCAAATCAGTTTTTTTGAAATCTGAGGGCTGGTATGTTCCAAGCTCTACTTCCTTCATGCATTCCTATGAAGGACAAAATGCTAGATCATTTGAGTTGCATACTATTGAGGCTTTTTACAAAATAAAACTTTTGCCTTTCTGACATTCAACAGGTGGCTGATTTGTTTTTGGGGTCAATGACCTCCTATTTTGTACACTTGTATTTGTACTTTGAACCTGGACATGCAACAGGTCAACTCACAACTCACAATTTTCTTTGAAATTCAACAGGTGGCCGATTCATTGAGGTCATTCACCCCAAGAATCTACCGGCCACCTGTTGAGTGTATGAGAAATCTGTTGTTTTTTGCCTCCAGCTCCGCCCCCAAAGGGGTTTTTCGAAATTTGAGTCTGGTATGTTTCAAGCTCTACCCTCTCCATGGACTCTGATGGAGAACAGGCTTCTAAATATCCTTAATCATCATCTAAGTCGCATGCAAACAGGTGGTTCAAGGAAATTGAGACTTGTTCCTCCAGCTCCGCCCCCAAAGGGGTTTTCCGAAATCTGTAGGTTGGAATGCCCCAAGCTCTACTCCTCCATGCATTCCTATAAAGGATATAATGCTAGACCAGTTAAGTTGCAAACTGCTATTGAGGTATTTTTGAAAATGAAACGTTTGCCTTTCAGACATTCAACAGGTGGATGTTGAAGTTGAGAAACAATTGGAAGTTGAGAAATTAATCCAATTGAAGTCAAATTTTCATTAATTTGTAACATACAAAATCATGCGAAAATGTTGATCCAAAACTGAGATCCAACTAAAATGGAACTCACACGACACTAAAGACCTGCTTATAAAGGTGCGTACAGATTTACGCGCCGCGAACATGAGCAATTCACTTTTAATCAGCTGATCATATCTGTATTTTTACAGAAACGGTGAGATACAGCAGATATAAAAAGCTTGGCATCAGCTGATTAAAAGTGAATTGCTCATGTTCGCGGCGTGTAAATCTGTACGCACCTTTATTGTTCCCAATCACTTAACCATTCTATTATTCTATATTGATTGTTTCCTCAACATTCTCATTTCCTTCATTCTAATTATTCATCATTTTTTGACAGATCAACATCATTTTTTGTTTCCTCAACATTCTCATTTCCTTCATTCTAATTATTCACCATTTTTTGACAGATCTTCATCTATTGGTGACGGGTGGTGGGGATGGCCTTCTAAGACTATGGAATCCATACGTGCCACAGAAAAATAGCGGAACTTGCAAGAAGCACGATGCCAAAGTCTGCGCTATCACCATTCAAAAGGAGCATCATCTCATCTATTCGATATCCAAGGATCGCTGCTTAAAAGTGTGGGACTCCCGTACTAAGCGCTGTATTAGAGTGAGTATCTTTAGTTAGGTCCGGTTTCTGAGCTCGGGATTCAGCTAAGTTCTAGACTTAAAACAGCTGTAGTCAGAAAATTGGCTTTCCGAAACGGGGTGTAGTCGCAGTCAACGTTTAAATTGAATTTCGAAATCTAGAAAATTGAACACAAAATAAAATAAAGAAAAATAGTGTTAAGTTTCAGCTAATACATTCATCTTTCAATACAAAATCTCAATTTGACTCCAATAAAATACCCACTGATCCATTATAATCATTAATGGATATGGTAACCAAATTTTCAAAACAGGATCAATTTATCATCAGTTATAAATAGTGTTTTCGATTTGCAGTCTCAAATAGTTTTAGTCGTGGTCATAGTCATAGTCAAGTTTGAATTCAATTTCGAAAAACTAGAAAATTGAACACAAATTAAATAAAGAGAAAATAGTGTAAAGTTTCAGCTATTTTTAACTATTTAGAATTGTTTTATTTCGTCAAGGTAAAACGTTTCCAATTATGAAATGAGAAAATAAAGATTATCATAAAAACTGCTACTACGCTCCGTTTCGGAAAGCCAATTTTCTGACTCCAATTTTTTAAAGTCTAGAGCTTAGCTGAATCCCGAGCTCGGAAACCGGCCCTTAAAGTCACGCTATAAAGTCAGCACCTGATCAATCATTGGTTCTCTAACGTTGACTGTCATTAGACAAAGCAGATCTCTATGGTGGTCCACGTTATGATGACAGTATCTACCAGTAGTTCTTAAGAATTATTTTAGGTAGTAGAGAATGTGACTTCATTTTTTTGTTCTCATGAATTATTTTACGTGGTGGAGAATGTGCCTCCATTTGTTCTCATGAATTATTTCACGTTGTGAAGAATGTGCCTCCATATTTTGTTCTCATGAATTATTTCACGTTGTGGAGAATGTTCCTCCATTTGTTCTCATGAATTATTCTACGCTGTAAAGAATGTAATGACTTCACTCTTTTGTTCTCATGAATTATTCTACGTTCTGGAGAATGTGCCTCCATTTGTTCTCATGAATTATTTTACGTTGTGAAGAATGTACCTCCATTTGTTCTCATGAATTATTTCACGTTGTGGAGAATGTGCCTCCATTTTTTCTCATGAATTATTTCACGTTGTGGAGAATGTGCCTCCATTTGTTCTCATGAATTATTTTACTTTGTGAAGAATGTGCCTCCATTTGTTCTCATGTATTATTTCACGTTGTGGAGAATGTGCCTCCATTTGTTCTCATGAATTATTTTACGTTGTAAAGAATGTGCCTAATGTATCTGGAATACACTCCATTGTATCTATTCTACAATAATTAATTATTCTACATTCCTTGAATAAGCCCCTTCAAAGAAAGAGCAGCAACCCGCCGTACATAATTATCCACATCTCATGGAACTGGGTCAACGCACTAACTCCATAAACAAAGCCATAGTGCATTCGTGCGACGTCAGCACAGGTAGGGCTCCTACACCAATAAAAATTCGTTGATTTCAGCTGATTTATATCAGCTAAAGTGCGAGATAAATTTCTTTTAACACTGCTCTTTCTCAAAGACGGAGAGGTCCGATGCTCTATCCTCCACTAATCTCTCCCACTACCTAGCAGCATTCTCCTTCTTTTGTGTCTGTGTGAGAGAGCTTTGTAACGCTTCGCTCCCCTCCACTGGCAATGTTCCAAAGTGATATGTTTGTGTATGTTACGGAGATGTGTGTTCATCACAAGAACCTGAAGCGAAATGACACGGCGCATCCAATTGTGCGCAGGATGTCCATCTGTGACTATGCTACAAACTGTGAAGGGAGAATTGGGTTTCTCCTCTTCATGTTAAAAGTAATTTTATCTCGCACATTAGTGTTTCTATTGGTGTAGGAGCCCTGCCTGTGCTGACGTCACGCGAATGCACTATGGCTTTGTTTAGGGAGGTAGTGGTCAAGGTCAGCAAAAACTCGGCCATGGGTTCACTATTAACAGGTATAACAGACTAGAGGGTCTTTAACCTAAAGTTCCAGATTAGTTTTTTATTATTAACTAGAACAAATTTTTAAAAAATGTTCATATATTTACTTATTTATTTATTCATATGCAAATACAATCCAGGTAAAATCAACAGGAATTTGCCCAAAACTGCTTTAAACCTTAATTTGGAATACACAGACTAAAGGTTATGTTACTTATGTAACGTAAATAATAACTCAATTCGTAAACAATTTGAGTCCAAAATAATGTATCTACTACAATTTTGAATTTATCAGATTAATCAATTTCCAAATACGAATCCAAACAAAAATCTTCCTTCACAATTGCAAAAAATATTGAAAATTTCACTAAAATCCACAAACTCATGTAAAAATATAGCTTGTTAGTGAAATAGTGTGTACTGACCAGTGAGTATGGAATGTATTTCTATACATTACAAAATTACATTCTTTTATTATATACTCACTGGTACTGACTTATCTGGTCGTTCTAATCGAATCAAAAAACAAAGTTAATCAAAATGGATGGTGAGTAGGGTAAATATGTCTTTATACTGAGATTATATTCCTTGATCAAAGTAAATATTCCCTATATCTTTACAAGATTAACTTCATTTAACCTACTGTGATCTTCAAGAAGAATTCAAAATACACCTATAACCATCCTTGATAAATCAATAATGTGCAAAATTTCAAGTTAACAGTCCAGTAGCTCAGACGTGATGATGCGTCATTCGTGAATTTCTATCCCGTACGTGTATAAGCCAATTCTTTCCATTATTATTATAGATCATTTTTCGTCTCATTGTTCTATCAAAACTTGTGCATAATATCCACATAATAAGTAATGAATTGTACATTATTTTTCAGACTTTGGATGGGCTCATGGATATTGGAAAAAATGCGCCCAGTATTGCCATATTTTATAATCCAGAAAACTCATTTACTCATGGCCGCTAGTGTTAAAATTGCTCTCATCACGTGTTTGAGAGTTATCAATGAAATTTACACCGATGGGTTCACGCATTCGAAAACTGTTACGAAAGTACTATACAATCCTCTTTATAAAACGGTGAGTCTCAGAATATATAACAAGATAAAAGATATTAGTTGCAGTGATAGTAGTTTTAATTTTTCTGCTCAACATTTTCAAGTTTATTTCAATATTATCGAAACATTCGGATTGTTTAGTGTTATTTCCGGCTTTTATCAACCCTTCGAAATTCAAAATTCATCAGTCATAAATATCTCAAATACGTATTCTCTGAGTGTTAATCTTTGGTGAAAACAGAAATTTTAAACTTAACCTCACTTTGGACTATTTATGTGCCAAAATCAAGGAATTGAAGAAGTTTTGGGCAATTGCCTGTTTCTCTTTCCAAATATCGTGTTTGTGACTGTTCTAATAAATAAATAATAAATAAATAAATAAATAAATAAATCAAGAACCCTTATATTTCTATAATAACACATCTAGTTTCAACTTTTCAAGAGCCATTTGCAAGTGTAATCATTTTGATGGTCCTTCAAACTTGAAAATGGTTCTTGAAGAGTCGAAACTAGTTGTGTTCTCTAAAGATTTGTCAGAAAGCATAGAAATATATCTGATGGTATTATGAGATACCATGCGTTTATATTCCAATTTTCACTGTTTACTCAGTCCTAGTAGTTGTTTTTCGTGGCGCTGGAAGTCTCTCATGCTGAGCCGTTCTTAAGGTGCATACAGACTTTCGCTCTGCTCCGCAACCGAACGTCACTCCGGCAGAGCGATTGATGATCGACCGGGGAACAACAATGGTTCGACCGGGGAACGCGAGAAGATCTAACATCTTCCATAATAATCATGATGGGTGCGTGGGCGGTGCGACTGTGGTTCGATGGTGGTACGAGGGCGGTACGAGGGAGGGGCGTGCTCGGTGCTGGTTGGAAGCGCGAATATGTGTACACAGCTTTGCACTCTCACCCGGCCAAACAGTAATAATAGACAGTTGTAATCGGCTTAAGTTAATAAAAATCGGCTTGCAATTTGAAACATGAACGACGTATACCATGAGATATCTTTTTATGCTATCTTTCTTCCCTTCATGGTTAAACATTAATGGTGCGTGCATATTGGCTCAAATAAGATTAGTTTGATATCCTAATTTCATTTTGTAATACACTTTCGTTCCAGATCTTGACGGTCAGCAAAGACTCGACGATAATCGCATGGGAGCCTTTCATTGGTCGATGCCTGTTTACAATAAACCACGCCCACACAAAAATGGAGCTGGGCGAGTCGAAGGATCTGCCAATCACAGCCGCCGAATTCGACCCGAGCAAAGTGCTTCTAATCACGGGGTCCAATGATGGAAGCATGAAAGTCTGGAATTTCAACGAGAAAAAATGTGTGCGCAATATGACCACCGGTGATGACAGGTTCGGAATCCACTTAATTTGTTTATTCATGAATGATTCTGTTTGAAGCCTTGCGCACACCCCTGCGATTCGCAGACGGGAGCGGGAGTATTGAACGGTTGAAGCCGTCATGTGAATTGTAGTGATAAGCACAAGACCTTGAAACCTTAATATATTAGCCACGTTCAATTTCTTACTTTTTTCGACTTTTAAATCTCTGGATTTCTGATGTGTATATTGAGGTACACGTTATAATGGTAATGAAGGAGGAAAAGAGACCAGCGTTGGCGATTCTCTGACTTGCAACTCCCTTCCAACGTTGCGGAGATGGGAGAGTATAGAGCTATCTGCTTTGTCGAATGATAAACAAAGATAGCAACACCGTTGTCAACCAAATACTGCAATTATAACGTGGACCTTAATATACATTCCACTCTTTACAGTACCGGTATCTTGAGAAATAATCAAAATAGCTATAATTACACTATAGATATTTCTTTGCTGAGGGTGATGCCCACATGAGCTCGAGGATTGTGCGTGGGTAATGAGGCGGATGAAGATGAGATGAGTGGACATTCAGTTTTAGTTAGGCTCCGAACCACCTGGAAGCGATTTTTCAACTCATGAATAATATTAAGAGGAGTTGGCTCAGTTGGTCACCCATCCAACGGGAGTAGCAGGCGCATGATTCCTAACTTATCGAAGTGACGATAACTTATCAGCGCGACCACAGAGTCACTCCCTATTGGATAGGCAGTAGGCCTACTCTCGTTTACAACTTATTTGAAGGTTAGTAATATATGATTTTACTTTCCTTGCCCTATTACCATAGGTAAGGAAAGTATTCCTTTCCGAAAAAAATTAAGCTACCCCAATTTCTAAATTTCTATACGTTTCAAGGTCCCCTGAGTCCAAAAAAGTAGTTTTTGGGTATTGGTCTGTGTGTGTTGGTGTGTGTGGGTGTGTGTGTGTGTGTGTATATACATGATATCTCATCTCCCAATTAACGGAATGACTTGAAATTTGGAACTTAAGGTCCTTACCATATGAGGTTCCGACATGAACAATTTCGATCAAATGCAATTCAAGATGGCGGCTAAAATGGAGAAAATGTTGTCAAAAACAGGGGTTTTTGCGATTTTCTCGATTTTGATTAAATTTATACCTAGAATTGATAAGCTCTATCAGCTGCCACAAGTCCCATATCTGTAAAAATTTCAGGAGCTCCACCCCATCTATGCAAAGTTTGATATCAGATTTCCAATTATCAGGCTTCAGATACAATTTAAACAAAACAAATTTCAATGAAAAAGATTGAACATGAAAATCTCCACAATTAATGTTTGGTAACATTTCCACCTAAAATTGAAAATAAGCTCGGAATTCGAGAAAATGTGATTATCCAATTGCAAACTGTTGGCAACTGTTGATTCTATTAAATGATTCACTATGAAGAGATAGCAGGCCTTGTATGTCTCCAGCGTTATTGTCCTGTCACCAGCTGGCTCTGATCTTTGTTAGTTTATAAGTAGACTTGAGATGCGCGTGAACACTAGCGTCAGGTGATCAATTTTCATAACGGCAAGAAAAGTTGTGTGAGTGCGCCTCACCAGATTTTTAATTATGTAAGTCTTGAATGTGTTCACATGTTTTTATAACAGTTCCCACAGATAGATGCTAGTGATTTCTGATATTATTTTGTATATTTTTAATGACAATATCGATATGAAAAATTGAGTATTGCTATTTATGATAAATGAATAATAAATATGATGATTGGTTTGCAGTCGTGTGGTGGACATCCACTGGATCTCGAATCGTGTGCTGGTGATGACATGGCACCACATCACAGAGTTCGTGTACCCGGAAGGCACAATTGTGGGCAAAACGTGGGAGGCCAAGCACACTGATGATCTCACTGCCTGTGCAGTGTGTCCGCACGCTTTTGTCACCGGCACATTCAACGGAGAACTCATTTTCTGGAGACTCGAGACCGGGCAATCGCTCAAGGGCTTCATTATTGTCGACCCTGAGAAGAGGTGAAATAAAGCCTTATTCTCATATTATATGTAGTTAAGTATTATCCTCATATTCTAAAATTCGTTTTTAAGTGATAGAATATGCTTACATATTTGTTAAGTGATAGAGTGGACATCTCTGCGGAGAACTCATTTTCTGGCGACTCGAGACCGGGCAATCGCTCAAGGGCTTCATTATTGTCGATCCTGAGTAGAGGTGAGAATAAAGCTTAGATCCCATATTATATGTGGTTGAGATTATTCTCATATTCCCATATTCGTTGTTAAGTGATAGAGTAGATATTTCTACGGAGAACTCATTTTCTGGTAACTCGAGACCGAGCAATCGCTCAAGGGCTTCATTATCGTTGATCCTGAGAAGAGGTGAGAATAAAGCTTGAATCACATATCAGTGGAAATATAATATCCATGAATTCTAATGGGAATATTCACACTGCACGTTGAGTGGCTGTTGTTATTCCTTTAAAAATGATGTAAAGAACGAGCCCCTTTAAAGTAAGAGATGCAACATGCAGTACACATCTCATGAAACTAGGTCAAGGGCAGCAAAAACTCTGCTGTACAGTTGGCATAACAGTCTTGAACCTTTTAGTTATCGCTTAGTTTTTCTAATGGAAAAACGTAGTTCAAGTAATTCTTGATTCTTATATAGTAGTGAGCTACTTTAAACATTAAGGTTGTGCAAATGCTAAAAGAAAACTTTCTACTCGTGATATTTTTCTAAGTTTTTCGATTTGTATATCATCAAGCTATCAAAATGGAAAAGTTTTCTCAGGAAAACTTTTTTTACCGATCATTATTTTTTGAGATATGAGCATCTGAAGTTTGAATTTTTGGGACAGAACATTTCAAATTCGGTAAGATATAAATCCATGAGATTTAGAGGATGGACTCTTCATGGTATTGTCAATCTAGTAAAACAAAAATTCTCTGAAAATATCAATTTTTAAAAAAGTTATTCAATTTACCAAAAATAACTCAACTAAAAGTTATTTTTAGTAAAATGAATAACTTTTTTTTAAAAATCGATACTTTTAGAATTTTTTTGTTTTAATAGATCAACAATTCCATGAAGAATCTACCCTTTAAATCTCATGGATTTATATCTTACCGAATTTGATATGTTCTGTCCCAAAAATTCAAACTTCAGACGCTCATATCTCAAAAAACAATGATCGGTAAAAGAATGTTTGCCTGAGAAAACTTTTCCATTTTGATAGCTTGATGATATACAAATAGAAAAACTTTTCAAAAAGTAAAGATCAGAAAAAAATGTTTTCCTGAGAAAACTTTTTCATTTTGATAGCTTGATGTACAAATTGTAAAACTTTGAAAAAATATCACGAGTAGAAAATTTATTTTTAGCTTTTGCACAGCATTAAACATGAAAAATAGGACAGAATGTTGGATTGGGTTAGTCTAGTTACCCCGGTTGGTAGTGGAAGGATTCATGGATACAATGGAGCCTTCATTTATATAGAACCATGAACCTCTGTTTTGTATACAAATCATGAGCGAACAATTCCTCTATAACCATCATTAGCTATGCTCAAGTTTTTAGAATGCATTAAAAAAGGGATCATTCATAATTCACACTATTCTAATCACTACATTTTTACATTTTACTTTCCTTCTTCTTTTCTTTCTCCTTCTATTCTTTTTCTTCTTATTTTCTTTTTCCTTCTCTTCTTTTCCTTCCTCTTCTTTTTCCTCTTCATTTTCTTCTTGTTTTTCTTCTATACTAGGTATCAGCTAGTAAATAATTTTCACTACATGGAAAAGGCCCATAAGGTGACTTTGTTGCACTTATATTAAATGCGACCTTAGTTAAATGATATCGTCAAACAAGAATCTCATCCACAAGATCCTATGAAAGAGGCTAACGATTTCATTGAATATGTGGTTAATCTCGTTCAAGTTTTATAGATTAGGCCATAATGTTTGAATATTGACTGATCAAAAATTGGATTCAAGTTATTATGATAGAATTAAAATCCATATTAGATATAGTGAATTATATTGATGTACCTAACCTAACCTAACCTAACCTAACCTAACCCAAACCAGAGAAAATAAAACAATCTAAAGTATAAGTATAAGTTATCTCTGCCCAAACTTATGAACCGCTTACTTAGTTCAACATAACCAAGTTATAACAGCTTTAATTATTCCAATAAATTACAATATTGCATTGATGTAAGATGTTGGCCGATGTGAATTAATTTCGAAAAATATTCATTCTTTTTCCCAGTAAAGTGACCGAGTTATCACTGAAAACTATCAAATCGAGGAAAAGGAAGGATGTTGCGAGTGATACTCATTCTATTGTGTAAGTCGAGCCTCCCAAACTCTATTTTATTTATTCATTCATTTTTTTAGAAAGAGCTCATTACTGACTGTATGTTGATTAAATATTAATTGGTGTTGATATATTTACCAAAATATTCTTTACAAAAATAAGAATAACACAGAATTTTCAAATTTATAGCAGCCTAATTGATAGTGATATATTCACCGATATCTTTATTTTTAATTAATCATGAATTCATTAAGTTAATGTTGATATATTCACCAAAATACCCTTCTCGAATAACACAGTATTTTCTAGTTCGAACTCATTTGTCAACTTCAATGTAGTAGTTTATCGATCACAATTTTACACAAGTTTAATCAGACTGATATCACGAATCTATACAAAAATTATTAAAAGTCTCTGTACAATCAAAAGCAAGTTGCCTACTCTGCTGTGTACTTTGCCTGCCATCTTCGGAGCAGAACGCGCCAGGATTGGTTGAAATTGATTTGTCACACACAAAATGGCGTCTATCGCGGACCAATGAGATGACAGGGCGTGACTATTCGCCTCTGATTGGTCGGAGCTTTGGTGTAGTTGAAAATTTATTGTAGTACATTGTTCGATTGCTATAGTGAGGTCCACGTTATAATGGCAGTGGAGAAAGATAGGAGATCAACGTTGTCGATGCCGATGTCTTGTCAATGGCTTCCATAGACGATAACTGATACAGGTTTATTGATATAATATTAACTGTTCATTCTCATTCAGAATTATCAATTAGATTTCATTAAGCAAGAAATTATATTTTTCAATAATTCCATAATGAATCTTCATGAATAAGATAAAATATTTTGTTAATTAATTATCAATTCTACATTGTTGAAAGACGATCTGGCAACAGAGCAAAGTGAGAAAGAGATAGAGCTATTCGCTTTGTTGAATGATAGACAAGGATAGCAATACCATTGCTAATCGAACACTGCCATTATATCGTGGATCTCACTTTAGATAGCATTGGACGTACAGTATTATTAAAAGTTGTTTTTTGTCTCAAGCTTCTCAGTTCTTAAATAGTGATTTTTGTGTGAATTTCATTTGTCCATGGAGTAGACCTGCCAATTTAAAATTATATATTTCATGATTTTGCAGTCTCAACACTGCAAATGTCACAGACAATGACTCCATTGATTCAGACATGACTGATAAGAGTCAGTCCGACTTGGAAGTGAATAATTGTGAGTATAGATTTCAAAAACCGATAATTAAACACTGGAATATTGTCTAAAAATATCACGAATTTATTAAAAAATTACAAACATGTTTCAACACCGATTGTGTCATCATTATTATGCATAAATATCAAAAACTATACCTCATCAAAAACCGTATCTGAAAGCAATAACAAATTTCATCCAATTGAAAAGTTTTTTTATTTCTTTATTTAGACTATGTGGTTTACCTTTTTATTCAGGTTTTTTTCAAAGGATTTTATTGTTGAAATAGTAATTTTAACTGAAGTTAATTTATAAAGTGAACTCTTGTAACACCATCCATTCAAGACCTCAATTAGTAGACTATCAAATTCAAATTCAAATTTATTCACACTCATAGATACATATACAGAAACCAGATAGAGTCTAGCTTGACAAATACAACAATAATCCATCTAAAATTTAATAATAGATTGTAAGTAATAGTATATAATATAATAATATATAATATATATTAATGTGAACAATAACTGCTCACAAAGTGCTTCATGAAGCACTTGTCCGTGAGCAGGAGTTGAGGTTTAATCGGATATAGGAGGAGAAAAAGCCTACACACACACAAACACGCACACATTCAATCGCCATCATCAAGTAATTTTATTGATTGATTGTAGTATTTCCTCTCTTTAAATATACTTATATTATGAAATGTAGTTCAAACTGCGAAAAAATGGGAGGAAGAATCACCAGTATAATTTTTTTCAACATAATTCATGACAAGAGAGGGGAAAAAATGAAAAATGAAAGATGAAACATAACAGTGATAAATAAAACAATGTTTGCAGATCAAAGCTCCATCTATTACACAACCCTTGTGCACTTGAAATACTGCAGCTATTGGAGAAATCATTGAGCAGGCCAGACCTTCAATAATATAGAATTTTCTGAAACCATCAACACAATGTTGATATTATTGAATAATATTATCATTGAAATGAACATCATAGTTTATCTGCTCAAAAAGATTCCTCGTACCTATGATAATATATACAGTAAACTTACATTGTATTTTGTAAGTACACTCCTGAGTGATATTCCCATATGAAAATTAATGGAAAAGGTTGAGTAGAGCGTAATCTTGTTGTATCAATAATAGTATTTGTATAGTCAGGAGGTCCACGTTATAATGGCAGTGGAGAAACATAAGAGAAAAATGTTGCCGATCCTCTGTCTTGTCAATGCCTTCTATAGACGGTAGCTGATACAGGTATATTGATGTAATATTGACGGTTCATTCTCGTTTAAAAAAAACGATTAAATTTTATCAAGCAAGAAATTATATTTTACATTGATGTCATAATGAATTTTCATAATTAAGATGAAATATTTTGTTGATTAATTATTAACTCTACATTGTTAAAAGACGATCTGGCAACAGAGCAAAGCGAGTAAGAGATAGCGATATCCGCTTTGTTGAATGATAGACAAGGATAGCAATAACATTGCTAATCAAACACTGCCATAAAGTAAAGTAAATTCGTATGGCTTTTGTTGGTGGGGAGTCCCTTGCGGGAAGGTCCCACCGCCTGAATATATAATTTTAGCCGTCAATGGGCCTTACGACTGTCATACTTCAGCCGGGACCGACAGTTTAACGCGCCCATCCGATAGCACGGGAGTGATCTGGTTAAAAAACTTTTGGTTGTGAGAGGGTTCGAACCCGGGATCTCTATGCCATTATAACGTGGATCTCACTATAGTATTTAAAATATGCCTATTTTAGTGATAGTAAATGATGAAATATAGTGATAACTTCAAGGAAAGTGAGCATTGCTAGGATTTCGATGTTGAATCTGTGCTGAAATAATCCTCAACAGTATAGTGACACTTTTTAATGAGTAATGTTTCTATATGAAAGGCTTGAAATATTTTATATTTTTCCTCCATTCAATGTTAATATATAATTCTACTTAATATTGTTCAATTTATATTATTTAATAATCCTCAACAGAATAGAGACACTTTTTAATGAGTAAAGTCTCTTTATGAAAGGCTTGAAATATTTTTCCTCCATTCAATGTTAATATATAATTATTTAATATTGTTTAATTTATATTATTCAATAATCCTCAACAGAATAAAGACACTTTTCAATGAGTAAAGTCTATTAATGAAAGGCTTGAAATATTTTTCCTCTATTCAATGTTAATATATACCTAGGTAATTATTTAATATTGTTCAATTTATATTATTCAATAATTCTTAGCAGAATAGAGACACTTTTCAATATTAGTAAAGTCTCTTTATGAAAGGCTTGGAATATTTTTCCTCCATTCAATGTTAATATATAATTATTCAATATTGTTCAATTTATATCAATCAATAATCTCCAACAGAATAGAGAAACTTTACAAATCAAATAAAGTTTTATTCACAAATTCAGTACAGATATAATAAAAAATATATAACATTTATAAATTTCCCCCACATAGACAAGTCTGTGTGTGGGGAAAGAATTCTAATGAAACATAATTTGGTACTCAAAAGAAAATAATAAATATTTACAATTTAACTTAATATAAAAAGTTATTTATATTTCTGCCAATAAAACATTCTCAAATTTAATTTAATATAAAAAGTTAATGAAATTTAGTGAAGGAAATATATGTTTGAATTGAAGTAGCATAATATAAATATTACGGTATACAGCTTTCAATGATTAAAGTCTCTTCATGGAAGGCTTGAAATATTTTTCCTCCATTCAATGTTAATATAATAATTTATTCAATATTTTTATAGTACTATCAATACGGTACTCTTTTTCCAGACAGGTCTAGTTTTGGATACATTTACATTATTATTTTCATATTCACATTTTCCATTCCATTTGAACTTTCAAGCATAACCTATTTTCTGGACATGTTATTCATTATCTAAATTTAGGAATAGAATAGTTTTGGGCCAAGCCTGATGTTGTTCGTTTCCGATCATATTTATATGATTTGTAATAATTGTATCCACAAATAAATACATAAATTACAATTAATTTTTATTCTCTGGCAGACAACTTCGAATCATCCCTGCTAACTAACCATTGGAAGAGCGACGTGACCATTCACGCGATCACGTATCTGCGTGGCGGCACGCGATTGGCCGGCGCTGATGAAGGGGCGGTGCTTGTCTCGACCAATGGCGGCTTTGTGCAGATGTGGTCCACTCACCGCTCGGCTGCCAGCGGTCTAGTATACACGTTCAAGGCCACTAGAGATCCTGATGTCTACATCATGACTATGGCCACTGATAGGCTTGATCAGTACTTGTTTACAGGTACAGTAGGTTAATCGTGTTAATTATACTTACCCTTAAGGAGCGTTCACATTAGTCAAGTATACTTGAATTTCTAAACTAAAAAATACAATAAAAATAAGGAAGGTCCCCGCAAGTTTAAGGCTGTGCAATTGCTAAAAATAAACTTTCTACTCGTGATATTTTTCAAATTTTTTCGATTTGTATATCATTAAGCTATCAAAATGAAATAGTTTTGTCAGGAAAAAATTTTTTTCCAATCATTACTTTTTGAGATATTTATTTATTTATTTGCATACAAATGACTATGTAATAACTTGGTAGATAAAATAATAAGGTAGTCCTTGTGCTATTTTTCTTCCAAATTGTAGGTGACACAGTCCAAGATATGAGTGCCTGAAGTTTGAATTTTTGGGACAGAACATTTCAAATTCGGTAAGAAATAATCCATGCGACTTAGGGGATTGATTCTTCATGGTATTGTTGATCTAGTAAAACAAAAAGTTTCTGAAAATATCCATTCTTGAAATAGTTATTCAATTTACCAAAAATAACTCAACAAAAAGTTATTTTTGGTTTTTTTCAGTAAATTGAATAACTCTATCTTAAGAATGGATATTTTCATGAACTTTTCGATTTACTAGATCAAAAATACCATGAAGAATCAATAATCCTCTAAAGTTAATGGATTTATCTCTTACCGAATTTGAAATGTTCTGTCCCGAAAATTCAAGCTTCAGGCGCTCATATCTCAAAAAGTAATGATCGGGAAAAATTTTTTCCTGAGAAAACTTTTCCATTTGTATATCATTAAGCTATCAAAATGAAATAGTTTTGTCAGGAAAAAATTTTTTTCCAATCATTACTTTTTGAGATATTTATTTATTTATTTGCAATACAAAATGACTAATGTAATAACATTGGTAGATAAAATAATAAGGTAGTCCTTGTGCTATTTTTCTTCCAAATTTGTAGGTGACACAGTCCAAGATATGAGTGCCTGAAGTTTGAATTTTTGGGACAGAACATTTCAAATTCGGTAAGAAATAAATCCATGCGACTTAGGGGATTGATTCTTCATGGTATTGTTGATCTAGTAAAACAAAAAGTTTCTGAAAATATCCATTCTTGAAATAGTTATTCAATTTACCAAAAATAACTCAACAAAAAGTTATTTTTGGTTTTTTTCAGTAAATTGAATAACTCTATCTTAAGAATGGATATTTTCATGAACTTTTCGATTTACTAGATCAAAAATACCATGAAGAATCAATAATCCTCTAAATTTAATGGATTTATCTCTTACCGAATTTGAAATGTTCTGTCCCGAAAATTCAAGCTTCAGGCGCTCATATCTCAAAAAGTAATGATCGGGAAAAAATTTTTTCCTGAGAAAACTTTTCCATTTTGATAGCTTAATGATATACAAATCGAAAAACTTTGAAAAATATCACGAGTAGAGAGTTTATTTTTACCATTTGCACACCCTTAAAAGACCTGTGTGCAGAGGCCGGTAGTTTGAAAAATCTAGTTATTTTAAAATTTCAGGATAAAAGATAGAAAAATTAATTCAGTGGAAGAAAAAATAAAAAACTGATAGAAAATTATAAAATTCGAAAAGAAACTCACTAAACTTGAAAATAAATTAAAAACCAAGAGGAGGAAAAAGGAAGAAGGAAAAGTGAGTAAGAAAGGACAGGAGAGAAGGCACCTGATAGAATTGAGTTGTTTTTTTCTGTCAAGATGAATATTATTGTCTTGTCTCCATTTCTGAATTTTCAGTTCAATATTATCATCAAAATTTTTATAGTTTTTGCTTTTTAAATGAGATTTTGTTTTTGAAAATAGTTTTCTTGATTTCAAATTTTTTAAAATAGAAACTCAGGAAGTGAAAGTGAAAATTTTAGTGAGAAAACATGAAGAACCCAAGACATAACCTATAAACTTGAGTGTTGATAGGAAATGACATTGGGTAATACGGCAAGGCAGAACATCCGAAAGGATCTCTCTGCCGATAAAAGCCATAAGAATAAATAAATGAATAAATAATGGGAATGTAGTACCAGACAGCAACACAGCAAAATACCTTGGACCTTGGAATGACTCTTGACGCCAAGTTGGAATGGAAAGAGCATATCTAGATGAAAAGGAGCGAGCTAGGACTCAAATACAGTAAAATCTATTGGTTGTTGGACCGTCAATCACAACTCTCATTGGACAACAAATTATTGATTCACAAACAAACTCTAAAACCTGTCTGGACGTATGGAATTCAGCTTTGGGGCTGCTCTAGAACATCTAACATCAATCAGATTCAAACATTCCAAAACAAAGTACTGCGGAACATGGTGAATGTGCCCTCTGGTACATAAGGAACAGCGATTTGCACCGAGATCTGCACATCCCCTATGTGGCCAGTGAGATAAGACGATTGGCAGCCCATCATGAGTCACGTGTTCATCAACACGACAACACCGAAGTCATCCAACTACTAGACAACACTGAACTCACAAGGAGGTTGAAGAGAACAAAGCCCTTCGAGTTGGTGTAGTGCTAGGGAAGTGAAAAAATAAAAAAGTATATTGCATAAAATTATTGTAATGAAAGAATTTAAAGTAGTGAAATTATAGATTGGAACGGTAGACTTCACTGGAAGACTTTAGCAATAAAAATTAATTTAGGATAAGAAATAACGGAGATAAATTAATGGCTAGTCTTAGTGACTAATTTCAATAGAAGCAATAAATAAAAGATAAATATTGGAGAAAATAAGAGGAGATTGGCTTGGTTTTTGCAGCCACTATTTAAACTATAATGTCATTCTAAGCTAACCACTCATTTATATGTCTTACCAGCTTTGCACCGTATTCAACAAGAAGTAATGTAAATGATTTCCAGCTACCGAGAATTAGATTAGACCTGGTAGGAAGAGGCCCTTGGTATAGGGGTATGAAAATGTTCAATTTGCCTCCATATTACTTGAAGGATGAAACTACTAATGGATGTTTTTTAAATAGATTGAAGTATTATCTTGTCAATAGCTGCCCATACAAGGTTGAAGAACTATTTCAACCATAGATCTCTCGTTTTTTATGCCTGACTGTTTCTTGACTCAAGTAACTTTCATCCTATTATGGAACTTTTCATAGTTTTTGACGTGTTTCTATGTGTTATGATTGTAATGTTTGTAATTGTTTTATTGTATTCTTATTATTGACATGTCATGGCTTGATAAATATTGTATTTATGCAAACAAATGTGACGTAAGATCTTATCTTATCTTTCTACTCTTTATTGGTGATAAATTGATGAGGGATTTTATTTATGTGTTATGATACAATATATGAGAACTGTCTTCTGCAGATAGATAATAGTGTCAGCAAACTGTAAAGTGATGTATGAGAGACGAGAATTAAATAAATATGATTTTATTGCCGTTAAATTCTTAGAACAATAGGCAAAGTCAAATATTGAATACAGTACGACAAATGATAAAATTAAGTTTTACAGCAACTGTACACACAAAATTAGTCTACACAATCAATTTACTAAATCAATCTACACATCTGATTATATGTAGATTCACGCGAATTGAATAGATCTTTATGTTTGGTCATAAATAAGCTATGAAAATTCTAATAGACAACTGCCTTACTGTACAGTTGGAACCTTGAATTCGAAAAATATACGGTATATTTATTCACTTGGATAGTGTCTAGGCTTTCCAAGTAAGGCTTTGATTAGGGTTTTTGAATGACAAAAATCTTATCTATATGATTAGAATAACATCCATCCCAAGTTCTAATCCCATATCCCACAGATAAGAACGTTAAAAACGTTTCAATTTGAAATACAAAAACATCTAGTTTCGGATGTTTAATCCATTTTCAAGTTAAAAAAAATATCATTCATATTCACTCTTTCTATACAAGACTACCACATTACAGCCATTATAATTGAGATTAAAAAATACCCTTCCATATTTTTCATTAGTGCATAAACAAGTTCCAACTCACGATATAAACTTACACTGATAGAATTTTAAAGGATGCTGGATGATATTTTGAATCTATTTCAATACTGTATCATATGTATCATAGTTTACATCAGGTTTCGCACAAAAATAATGTATCAAAACTTTTATTTTTAAGTTTAACTAAAAACGACATTGTCAGTTTCACATAATTTTTATTTATGTTTTTATTTCACTTAAATATGGAGAAATTCCACAATATCTCTGTTCATAGTATAAACTTTTATTTTTATTTCGATTCTGAATCATGTTTGTCATAGTTTACATCAAGTTCCCTACAAATAATGCATTGTAACTTTCCTTTTGCAGGAGACTCAATCGGTTACATAAGAATATTTTCAATTCTGAATTTGGGAGTGCCAGAATCAGACAGGGTACAGATTGATCACATGTACTTCTACCATAAATTCCCCTATTATGCAATTGTCAATCCCGACATGAATTTTGAAAACGTCGCTTATCCTATTTTGTTGTCGTGTTATCAAGGGCATAAAAAGACTGTAACCAGTCTCAACTTTATACAAGAACTGGAGGTGCTAGTAAGGTAAATAATTCTATTTATCCAATTAATTGTATTCTCGATAAATTTATAAATGAATTTTCAAGTGAGATTCAGGTTATAGAATCAGCATCACCTAGTATGCTATCTTTGTCTGTCATTGGACAAAGCAGATAGCTCTATCCTCCTCCAACTTCGCAACTTTGTCAAATCGTTTGTAGACAATGTAGAAATATTATGAACTACTGAAATTTTTCATTCAAGTAATAAGAATCTAGACTATCATAGAATCATGAAGAAGTAAATATATATTTATATATTTTTTAGTGATAATAATGTGAAATATTTATTCTATTTATTCTTGGTTTTGAAGCATCTAAATTTAAAAATCTACTTTATGAAAATAATTAAGGACTGGAAATTCTGTAAAGTGAACAACTACAAGACTTAACATATTTCGGACTATGTGTAACCTTCTAAATTTGGGAGAGGAATAGCACAAGGTTACCTTATATATTTATTCTCTACCTACCATTTTGATGGTGTACCGTACTTATTGTATGAATCAATAAAGGATAAAGTTATTTTCGGACTAAGACTTTATAGGTAGACTATTCTGATTTAGTTCAGCATTTATCTCTAAAAAAACAGGATCAAAATATCCATGCTGCCAAATGGGGCAATATTCCAATCTTTAATGTATGCAATTCACTCTTTAATGTATCATTAAATCAATAAAGAATAATTCGACAACTCTTCATCACTTCATCTACTGTGTTGTCAAATTTAACATATCCAGTGATATGGGCTTGTGTGAAAAGATTTAAATTTCACACAATTTGGAACAAGAAGATTTTTTTTTCAAGTATCAACTTGTTTTATTCAGAGTATCCCTGTATTTTGTGAACTGAACATCGGGAATGATTATTGTTAATTATAACAGATCAAATATGATTTTCTTTCAGTTTAAATTAAGTTATTCTAGGTACATTGAGAAAATCCAATACATGTGAGAAACATTATTAAGTTTTTCATATAGTAATTTAGTCTATAAGAGCATAGATCATAAAAAATTATGAGCCATGGGATAGATTATTGCTTTTTGTGTAGTTGAGAAGTTGATATTGTGGTAATTATTCATATTGAATGAAAATATGAAATTATGGCAATACTCATATTTTGTCAGTCACTCAACTCGTTTTATAGAAAGTACATTCTGTGAACTGAGCGTTATAATTAGATATATAATTGTATATTATAACAGCTCAAATATAATTTCCATTCAGTTCAAAATAAATTACGGTATTGAAAAAATCAACTTCTAATTTTCACAGACTTCAAAAACTAAGAATTAATATTTGCAACTAGTTTAGCCTTAGCTTGTTAAGTCAGCATGACGTTTATCAATGGAAAGAATAAGACTTTGATATTGACAATCAAATTTTTATCAATGGATTTCAATTATTAGCATATTAGTTATTATGAACATTATAACTACTTACAACTTCTCCTTATTATTACTAGTTATGGTACCTTTATCATCTTATATTAAAGTATATAGTTTCATTGATAATATTTTTTGTAGTTAGAGTTATCCAGTACCTGTTCAATCCATCTTATATAGCGACTCTGTTTCAAAAGTTCTAGTACAGACAATTCGGCAAGACTGTGGACTCTGGAAGGCCAGTACATTGGCACCCTGGGGAATACCAAATATTGGAAGCAGCTGGAACGAAACACAAAGGCTGAGGTGGTTGAGCCCAGACTTCCGCCTGATATTAGAAGAGTTTGCTCCGAGAATACGTTGAAGGTATCAGCACAGATAAGATTTGCATTAATTAAACTACTTATTTATAAAATAGAATTTTAGTACCCTTTTTTGAAATTGATAAAATAATATAGATTAAAATACAAAACAACTAGTTTCAGTAGAACACTGTTTAGAACACTGAGACCCGGTTGCACAAAAGCCGGTTAAATTTTAACCGTGATTAACTTCACGAGAACCAATCAGAGAATGCGTTTTTGATAAAACGGCTTCTCTGATTGGTTCTCGCGGAATTAATCACGGTTAAAATTTAACTGGCTTTTGTGCAACCGGGCCTGAGACTAGTTGTAATAAATCGTATTTTTAATTTAATATTTTATCAATTTCAAAAAAAAAGGTTCTATAATTCTATTTTATAAATAAAAATCAGTAGCCCTGAATACATACATTTTAAACTACAGTACTCATATTCATGTTCTACATAGGTCAAAATTATTGTAATAGTTTTTGGAAGATGTCCCTATTTATATACTAGCCTACCTACTTGTATTTAGCCTCAGATAAAGAAAATATACTTTTATAATATTCCAGCCACTGGTAGGCCTTATCCTTAGCAGCATTATGATCATACAGACCTCCATGGAGTGAAGTTCTTCTTTCTCTTCTTCTTCTTCTTCTTCTTTTTCTTCTTCTTCTCCTTCTTATTTTAGATTCAGTAGACTTAGTAGATTCATCTATATACATAAAAATCGAGCCTCAAATTTTGACATTCAATAACTTTTTATGTGTGAACCGAATTTGATGATTTTTTTAGTTGTGTTTGTTATGTTCAGGAGCAGGTTTATGGCCTATCAAATTTATGATCCGACTTCAGGACTCTTTCCTTCGGTCCTTCAAAGTTTACATGTAATCCTTATGGGAGAAGATTTGTGAGCTGGCTACACACAGAATTAAAAATCAGCTGTTATAATCATTGAGTCATCCAACAGCCGTCGATAGATCTGTTTTTCAATTTTCTTTCTACTGATTCACAAAATTTCAATTCCAAAGATAATGCCGCGGTACGAACGACGTCTAAACTTGGGTCATAGAACTCGAAATGCTGTAAATTTAGAATATGCACGGGAAAATCAGCAGCAAGGAGATATACCATACAATTTCCATGCAGCACTCAACTATATCTAAAATACAAACTGCTGCACAACTAACTAAGCACATAGGAAGTGCACATTGAGATATACATGTAGATACTGATTGTTGGATAATTTTCATGAAAATATAGTGCATCAGATTAAACTAAGGCTAAGCACACCTGAGGAGGCGTGGTTTGGTGACACAAAGTGTTGATCTTATGGAGATTGCCTTATCACACCGTTCCACGCCATGCCCGATTCAGTGTGTGTGAGTTCTTCTATTCAAACCAATAAGCAAGAAGCACCTGGATGCAAAATGCCGCATCGCGCTTTCTCAGGTGTGCATCCAGCTAAAGTTTGTCATGAGTTGCATTAAGTATTTGGCGGTACGAAGTTCGCCGGGCCAGCTAGTTCAATATAGTTATTTGTGCAACTAGTGCGCAAAGTGACAGTTTGCTGCACCGAAAGAAACGTTTACGCCCGAGCCGTAGGCGAGGGCGGAATGGTTTGTTGAGTGCAGCAGAGGAACTTTGCGCACGTATTTCACATTAAGTTTTTCCTACAGTTACCATTGAATATGAAAAGTGGGTAATTATGGGTAAAATTGCCTGAAATGCATCAAATGTTTTTCTGTGTAATTTTATTATTGATAAAAACCTTAATCCTAAAACCCCAAAGTCCTCGTTGTCCTTGGTTATAATATATAATTAATAATTAGCTCGTTGTGCTTCGTTGCACCTCTGCTCACTATAGCAGCCACAGCAGTCACTGTTACCAACTTCATTTTGATTTTGCTGCACTGTTGCTCCATATAACCTACTAAGTATTTTGCGTTACCATGTTGCAAATCTGGAGTGCAGAAAAATTTTTCCCGCACTAGAGCGGAAAAGTGATTCTTTGCGTTCTGTAATCAGTGCAGCAATGGCCACTTTTCAACGTAACTGTAGGAAAATATTATTACAGTCTTTCAAGAAGGATATCTACAACAATATCACTTCATAAAGGCCTACGCTGTTTTTGGTAAGATATAATGATATTTATCCACAATGAGAAACACTAGAATATTGTCTAAAAATAATACAAGAGTAGGCTATATTAAAAAGTTTTAACACCATATAGGTGTTGAAAAATGTGACTTTTTAATAAATTCGTGATATTTTTAGATAATATTCCAGTGTTTTATTAACAATGTAATATCATTTCCACAACGGTGTCAGTGACAGTGTCAGTGACTATGGTTTGATTTGATTTCTTGCTGGGTAATCTTGAAAAGTATTTAAGGAAAGTCATTTCAAAATAGTAATGAAAAACTATAAATTTAAACAAATGTAATCTGGACTATCGCTTCTATATTCCACCTTAATATTTGTTTCTTCTCATACCTACTGAGCTGTCCTGTGGTAGATCCTATAGTATCGATAAATCTACAAAACTATTATTTATATTTTGCAAATTTATAAATACATTTCATGTATTCCTCACTCAAAAGTATTAAATGAAAATAATATAATTTTTAATGTAATATACGGTAATGTAAATGTAATTTTTGTTTCTTCACACTATGAACAGAGATATTGTGAGTTTCTCCATATTAAGGTGTGATAAAAGTGACGTCATTGTCAGTTTCACATAATTTAAAAAAAATACCATTGATGATGATGCCTTAGTGCATTGAAACTTAATTTTGGCTCAAATAAATTATGTGGACTGAAATATCTCTTTTATTTCACCTTAATTTTGGATTCTTCTCATACCTAGGTACTGATCTTTCCTGTGGTGGGTTTTATTTAGTAATTATCGATAGATTTATTAGGTACCTATTTTTAAATACATGTCGATTTCACATGTCATATATATCTACAATACGGTAATTTACTTCCATTGCTCATGAATGGAATATATGTACTTTTGTAATGATTGATTTCAATTTTTCTCCATAAAACGTAAATGTTTTTTTCGTACATAATCAATTAAATTAATCAATGCTTTAATTTTTTCCTCTACAATTTTTATAATTGCAACATCCAAGGTACACACTAAAAAAATAAATGTTGAGTTTCGTTTGAAAATGAGTATGTAGCCTAACTGTTATTTCAAATCATCCATAAGTTACCTCCCTGCCCAACCCTATATAAAATTTTAAGATAAAATTCCTGCTTTTTTCAAGGTATTGAGCTATAAAAGCACACAAGATTTCCTGGCAAATGTAGACACAGTGGAGGATGATTTGTCGAATCTTCCAGTCGACAAAATTCCAACTTATGGAAAGCCTTTAAGTGAGCCGATTCTAGGCAATTACTTCTCTCTGCCTGAGAGAGGCAAACGCAAAATAAAATTGCCCAAAGTAGACGCTACAAAAGGACGATTTGTGGGTTCATTCATTCATCTATTCATTCATTATTAGTCTACTATTCACATTCATTGAATCTACTATTGACTGTTAGACTCATTTACTATAGATTACTATTAAAATATAATATTATTTATTAGTCAATTGTGCTTTTCATTATGGAAAAGTTCCACAACTTCACACAATACACAACTGTAATAATATTTATAGTGAGGTCCACGTTATAATAGCAGTGTTTGATTAGCAATGGTATTTGCTATCCTTGTCTATCATTCAACAAAGCGGATAGCGCTATCTCTTTCTCGCTTTGCTCTGTTGCCAGATCGTCTTTTAACAATGTAGAATTAATAATAAATTAACAAAGTATTTCATCCTAATTATGAAAATTCATTAAGATATTATTGAAAAATATAATTTCTTGCCTTATAAAATATAATAGACTACCTATTTTAAACGAGAATGAACCGTCAATATTACATCAATATACCTGTGTCCGCTACCGTCTATAGAAGGCATTGACAAGACAGAGAATCGGCAACGTTTTTCTCTTATCTTTCTCCACTGCCATTATAACGTGGACCTCACACTTTAGTCAATGACTATTAATATACCTATGTACTAGTTCCTAGGTACTATGTACTAGTAGTTCTGTGAACAGTACCTAGTACCTAATACCTAGGTACTATGTACTAGTAGTTCTGTAAACAGTAGACCTCGCGCAGTTATAACGACGTCCCAAACCATAAGCACATCCACACTGATACACTAACTATTTATTTGATCAGATCATGCTTACACAAGATTTAATTATCATATAACGCTTTCAAGAATTTAGCGCGAGAAAACCAGGAGACATCTAGGCGCCCAGACGAGCTGTTATAAGTTCTTTGCATCCTATTTTAATAGTGCATAAAAATTGCATTCAATTTATTAGGCATGCAATTTATAGTCTACACAGCTACTAATTTTCTACCAAGTTACATTGAGATATTCAACTAACTCGACAGCTGATTTATGATGAATAATTCTGTAGTCTGATTTTCACTCTAATATTGACATATGAAGGAGGCTCCCTTTTCCTTTTATATTATCCTTCAAATGCAAAATTTCCAAAAACATTGTATATACGTCGACGTGCAATTTAAAAAGGAACATACCTGTCAAATTTCATGAAAATCTATTACCGCGTTTTGCCGTAAATGCGCAACATTTAAACATTTGAACATTTAAACATTTAAACATTTAAACATTTGAACATTTAAACATTTAAACATTTAAACATTTGAGCATTTAAACATTTAAACATTTGAGCATTTAAACATTTAAAAATTAATCATTTAAACTTTTAAACATTTAAACATTTAAACATTTAAACATTTAAACATTTAAACATTTAAACATTTAAACATTAAACATTTAAACATTTAAACATTTAAACATTTAAACATTAAACATTTAAACATTTAAACATTTAAACATTTAAACATTTAAACATTTAAACATTTAACATTTAAACATTAAACATTTAAACATTTAAACATTTAAACATTTAAACATTATTTAAACATTTAAACATTTAAACATTATTTAAACATTTAAACATTTAAACATTATTTAAACATTATTTAAACATTTAAACATTTAAACATTTAAACATTTAAACATTTAAACATTTAAACATTTAAACATTTAAACATTTAAACATTTAAACATTTGAACATTTAAACATTTGAACATTTAAACATTTAAACATTTATACATTTAAACATTTAACATTTAAACATTTAAACATTTAAACATTTAAACATTAAGAGAAATGCCAAACCGTCGACTTGAATCTTAGAACTCACTTCATTCGGTCAATAAATTATTATTACTATTGATATAGGTACTGTAGTTTACCATTATTATTAGGAATATACTATTATCTATAGATTCATTTAGTGGATCTACTATTCAGTATTTACATTCTTACATGGATCTCTCTATATTTGAACATGTACCATATTTTATTTCATAGTATTACCATTCTTACTATTTTTATTTTCAATCAGAAAAGATTTTGACATTTGATAATGGAATTAAAATACTAGAAATTATATAGTGAGGTCCACGTTATAACGGCAGTGGAGAAAGATAGGTGAACGCGTTGCCTATTTCTGTCTTGCCTCTGTGCCTTCTGTAGGGGGATTGCTGAGACTGATGTAATAATTATTACCGTAACTGTTCATTCTTGTTTAAAATAATCAATCTATTTTCCAATTCTCTGTCTTGCCACTGCCTTCTATAGAGGATTGCTGAAACTGGTATATATGTTCATTCTTGTTAGAAATAATCAATTATAGGCCTATTTGTTAAGTAATGCATTTTCATAATTTAGATTAAAGATTCTGTTGATTAATTATAATTCTACATTGTTGAAAAACCACCTGGCAACGTTGCGGAGGTAGAAAAGGATACCTCTATCTGCTTCGTGGAATGATAGACAAGGATAACAATACCAATGTTAATCAAATACTGTCACTAAATAAGCGTGGACTTCACTATAGTCGTGTCTCAAAAGTCAAAGACAATAAAAAAGGGTATTAGTAATTCTATGAAATCTAACTTCCAAGTAGATAGCCCTATTGAAATATATAAAGAACATGTATTATTTATTCTGTAGGTTCGAGTGTATGCCCTGATGGCCAATGATGATAAACCACTGAAAGAGGTTGCTTCACTGAAAAACAGCAAACCAAAAAGGTAAAAGCAATCATATATTTCTCTAAAATTATTCACAAACCTCTTATAATATCCGTGATAATCCATTGGAAACTAATTTTGATAACAGGGCATTATTTGCTCATAAAATCAGTAGAAAATTCATTGGGAACTAATTTTGATAACAGAGTAGTATTTATATAAGAAATGATAATAACTAATGTATTCAGGCACAGGAAGCATGTAATCACTCTCCAACTTGAAGAAATTTGATTTCGAGTTTAAAAAATAATTGAAATGCTGAGTTTGTATGCAATTTTTCTGCATGTGAATATTTATCTAATAAATATTGAGCAAATCATCACAAATGAAGAAAAATAAGGATCAAGTCCAATACTCCTTTACAGTGAGTGGGACCACTACCTCCGTAAACAAAGCCGTAGTGCATTCGTGTGACGTCAGCACAGGTAGGGCTCCTAAACCAATGAGAATTCGTTGATTTCAGCTGATCTATATTAGCTAGTGTTTTTATTGGTGTAGGAGTCCTACCTGTGCTGACGTCACACGAATGCACTATGGCTTTGTTTACGGAGGTAGTGGTGGGACCCACTTCAAAAATGTTGAAGCTCTATTCAACATGCTGTGCATTTTAAAACAACAAAACAAATATCCGAATCAATAATAACACATTGGAATTGATGAGAAACTGCATTTATTCAAATGCTAATCGATAAATAATTATTTATCTTTTTATTTAGCATCCACATATTTTTGGATTGTTTCTCATCGAATCCCCATCTAGCTGTTAACCCAGTTGTCAATATTTGCAGTAGCAGAATTCTTTAGATAAGCATTTTCATTTGAGTTTATAATATAAGCATTTTTAGTTGAGTTCTGAATGTATTTCACTCCTGTTTGCAGACAAGAATTTTCCAAAGCATTGTAATCAATGATCTGTGATATCATTTGTGTAACGGAATTTGTTATGTAAGTGATGTCATTGAATAAAACTTGATTTGATTTGATTCTTCGGGGTGATTTACAGCATTTAACTTTGAATTTCTATTTATAACAATAATAACATTCACAGCCATGAGAATAAAATCATAGAGAAACAATAGCGTAAGTAGATATCCCATGGTATAGGGCGTTTATGTCGCAACTTTTAGGCCTACTGTTATCTCAAGCCGATAGTTCATGTAATTCTTTCCCGTGAAGCTGTGTGACACTGGTAGTCTCTCATATTGTGCCGTTCATACACTCTCACCCCAACAAAACAGTAAAATTCTACAATAATCAACAGTAATCGGCTTGAGATAACAGTAAAAGTTGCCACATAAACGCCCTATACCATGGGATATCTACTTATGCTATTGTTTCTCTATGATAAAATTCAGTTTCATACATGGAAAACAAACTATCGGAATTATAAAAAAAAATTCTTTTGATGAATGATAATATGAATGTATGATATTTGAGCAAGCACCATTTTTGTATTTGGTTGGGGTATTACTGGATAGTGTTTTAAATTGAGTAACCTTCTAGAAGTGATATACTGAAAAGTAATTATTTAAGATTTCGAGCACTGCAAATACAAGTAAATTATGTGAATAAAAGCTTATAGAATCATAGAATATGATGATTTTTTATTTAATGACGTGGCAAAGCTTGGACAGGGATGCCCACTCTACCATTAAAGTTTATTTATAAAAAAAGATTTACACCGTAACACATTTTTGAAGACAAAGTAAATAAGTTGGAGGCTCAAGTTTACAACATTTTCAAGAGTATGATGAGTATGCAAGTTCTAACAAATATTCATAACCCACAAGAAGATTCTAGCCTATAACCATAGAGAAAAGATAGCATGAGAAGATATTCCATGGTATAGGGTGTTTCTGTTCCAAATTTTAATGTCAACTCAGTTGATAGTCCTAGTAGTTATTTTTCGTGAAGCTATGTGACGCTGATAGTCGCTCATACTGTGCCGTTCTTTCACTTTCACCCAGCCACAACAGTAATAATAGGCAGTAGTCGACTTGAGTTAACAAAAATCAGCTTCAAATTTGGAGCATAAATGACACGGGAAATCTTCTTACGCTTCTAGACTCAGTTAAGAGACTCTTATAAAGCTGGTTGCTCTATCTTATTATCCTAGTCTTTCATGATCTCTTACCTTGATTAAATTATATTCTTCCTTATATTTACAGAGGCAAAGAGAGAGATACAACTCCAAAAAGCTAACCAAATTGAACAAATATGTATGTGGATATTGCTTCATCTTGAAAATATAAATGAGTTTGAAGAATATAATTTGGATACTGATGGACGTACATCACTGGATAAAAAGCCTTGAGTATGATGAATGGATAAATATAGGTACCTAATAAGAAATGTGCAACTTATAAACAAAATAAATTGTCAAGTGCATAAATATAATAAATGAGATATGAGACTATCCAATTTCAAGTCTTCTGAGTTTTATTATAGAACTAGCAGGTAGCCCTTGTTCCGCAACTGTCTAATTGAAAGCTTGACCTAGGTACTGAAATCTTGAAGAATTTAAAATAGACTTCAACCATCCTTGGGAAATTAAGAATCTGTATGCAAAATTTCAAGTTAATCAGTCCAGTAGTTCAGACGTGATGTTGCGTTATTCGTGAATTTCCTATCCTATCCCGTTCATGCCCTCAAACGTCTTTGTGGTGAGCTGGACCAGGATGACATTCGTCAGGCCTATTTTGGCATTTTTCAGTCGCATATCCAATATGACCTAATAGTCTGGGGTTGTGCAGCACAAGCGCATGATTTCTTTTTATTGCAGTAAAAGGCTGTCCGAGTCATTGCCAAAGCTCCGTTTCGTGAACATTGTAGATAAATTTTCAAGGGATTGCGTATATCAACACTATTTTCATTATACATATTACAATGTTTACTGTTCTTGAAAGCTAATCCCGATAAAATGGTGTTGAGAAGTGCTACACACACACAAATAATACACGAACAAGTAAATCTTTGAATGTAAGAAGAAGCAGACTCCACAGGACAGATCAAAGCCCCACTAATGCCGCAATCAAAATTATGAATAGACTGCCCTTTCAAATAAGATAACTTAATTACAAAAGGTTTAGAAATGTGTTAGAAAAATTTCTCGTAGATAATCCCTACGTCAAAGAATATATGGAGAAAAAATTATATCCAAGGATTTTGAAATGAGTTGAAAATTATGTATATTTTTGAATAATGTTTATTATTAACTGTATGTAATGTACATATTTGAATTTGAATCCAATGTACTGTGACTGTTTATTGTAGTGTTTTATTGACCGTTTTTACTTTCCTTGCCCTATTACCATAGGTAAGGGAAGTATTGCTTTCCGAAAAAAATTAAGGTACCCCAATTTACAAATTTCTATACGTGTCAAGGTCCCCTGAGTCCAAAAAAGTGGTTTTTGTGTATTGGTCTGTATGTGTGTGGGTTTTTCGCGATTTTCTCAAAAACGGCTCCAACAATTTTAATCAAATTCATACCTAATATAGTCATTGATAAGCTCTATCAACTGCCACAAGTCCCATATCTGTGAAAAAATCAGGAGCTCCGCCACATCAATGCAAAGTTCGATTTTAGATTCCCAATTATCAGGCTTCAGATACAATTTAAAGAAAAAATTTCAAGTGGAAAAGATTGAGCATGAAAATCTCTACAATTAATGTTCAGTAACATTTCCACCTAAAATTGAAAATAAGCTCGGAATTCGAGAAAATGTGATTATTCAATTGGCAACACTGTTGATTCTATTAAATCATTCACTATGAAGAGATAGCAGACCTCGTGTGTCTCCAGCGTTATTGTCCTGTCACCAGCTGGCTCAGATCCTGGAATAGTAGACTTGAGATGCGCGTGAACACTAGCGTCAGGTGATCAATTTTCATAATGGCAAGGAAAGTTGTGTGAGTGCGCAACACCAGATTTTTATTGTGCTGTATTGTATTGTGTGACTGGCCTATATGTCAAATTGTGATGTATTGAGGCTAATAAAGATATTCTATTCCATTCATGTAAAAAGCCAATACTTTGCTTTACTATAATTATTATAGATAGATAATAGGCTAATTATTTGCTATAGTGGATGAATCTTCAATTTTTTTCCTGAAGCCAGGAATGTAAGAATAAATTTGCATTTCAGTAATGCAAGACTAAATTTGTAATTTTATTCTTGCATTCATGGTTAGACTTGTATCTCACTTGATCTCTCATGATTTATGAAAGAGTAAAATAATGTAGCTTTAGGCTTTATCAAAAGGTCATTTCACACCGCCATAGCGTAGCTTGAAAGACGTAGCCAATGTATCTCCTAAAGTTAATCAATCAGTCCATTTCAAAACGGCGTAGCTTAGATTAACACTAGCAGGTACGACGGCTTTGTCTTTCAAAAACCAAATCTAATCAAATTTTATTTTGCCATAATAAAAGACATATTTCAAGCTACGCTACGGCGGTGTGAAATAGTCTTTAGCCATTCTGAATTCTAATTACAAATATTTAACTTGTTTAGCGTTCACTATTGACGAGATAGGAGAAAAAGCCGACATATTCAGTTCAACGTGAAACCCCGCATTGATTTTTCCCTTCAAATCAACACTAAAATCGTCAGTTTTATTGAAAATTTATACATAAAGTTGTGATTTTTAGAATAAACCACAAATCAACACTAAAATCTTCAGCTTTTTCGAAAGTTCATTCATTAAGTTGTGATTTTTTATAATAAACCACAAATCCTTTAAATCAACACTAAAATCTTCAGTTTTATTGAAAATTCATTCATATAGTTGTGGTTTTTCATAATAAACCATAAATCCTTCAAATCAATACTGAAATTTTCAGGGTTTCTGAAAGTTCATTCATAAAGTTGTGATTTTTTAGAATAAACCACAAATTCTTCAAATCAACACTAAAATCTTCAGGGTTTGTGAAAGTTCATTCATAAAGTTGTGATTTTTTATAATAAACCACAAATTCTTCAAATCAACACTAAAATCTTCAGGGTTTGTGAAAATTCATTAATAAAGTTGTATTTTTTCATAATAAACCATAAATCCTTCAAATCAATACTGAAATCTTAAGGGTTTCTGAAAGTTCATTCATAAAGTTGTGATTTTTTAGAATAAACCACAAATTCTTCAAATCAACACTAAAATCTTCAGGGTTTGTGAAAATTCATTAATAAAGTTGTATTTTTTTTAGAATAAACCACAAATTCTTCAAATCAACACTAAAATCTTCAGGGTTTGTGAAAATTCATTAATAAAGTTGTATTTTTTCTAGAATAAATCACATATTTCAACTCATTGGAGGAACATGAAAAATAAAACAAAGTCATTTCTAACCAACAATACTGTAATTCTCGTTATTACATATTATGAAAGTGCAATCAAATACAATAAGAAGTCCAAAATAACTTGAACACAACCAACAAAAACATATATATAATAATTTACTAATAGAACAGCAAGAATAATATAATACAAGTCCAAACCCATGCAAAGCGCAGAGCACAGAAAGAGACATAGTAGGAAAAAGGTGGACATTTTGATGGTCAACCATTCAGGGAAGTAACACAGTTACCAATATTACAATCTGTGGAACTTGCAATAGTTATTAATTGACAATGACTCCCTATGATGGCCGACCAACAATAAATTACATTTAAATACTCCCTAACCAACTACTTCTCAATCTGTGACCTACGATACTAACAAAACTGTTCACATAATAATCATCTAAAACTCTATCTGTAACCCGTGACATAACTGTTCACAAAATGATTTAAAACTAAGTTCTTTGTTCAATTTAACAGTTTAACTACAGGAATGGGTATTGAATTCAATGTAACTAGAGTGACGCACTAGACAGTATTTACAGGTAGCCTACACGATACTCAGCTAAATAACTAACTACTGGAGGTAGCATTGATCGAAACAGCAGGAGTCTGTCTATTTTCTAAATAGTATTTTCAATACTTTATGTCCTCATCTTAACGTCAACCTGACAAAACTAGACACCAGCGTTCTATCTATTTTTAAATAGTATTTTCAATACTTTATGTCCTCTACTTAACGTCAGCCTGACACAATTAGACAACAATTTTCTGTCTGTTTTTTAAATAGTATTTTTAACAATTTATGTCCTCATCTTAACGTCAAACTGACAAAACTAGACACCAGCGTTCTATCTATTTTTAAATAGTATTTTCAATACTTTATGTCCTCAACTTAACGTCAGCCTGACACAATTAGACAACTATTTTCTGTCTGTTTTTTAAATAGTATTTTTAACAATTTATGTCCTCATCTTAACGTCAACCTGACAAAACTAGACACCAGCGTTCTATCTATTTTTAAATAGTATTTTCAATACTTTATGTCCTCAACTTAACGCCAGCCTGACACAATTAGACAACAATTTTCTGTCTGTTTTTTAAATAGTATTTTTAACAATTTATGTCCTCATCTTAACGTCAAACTGACAAAACTAGACACCAGCGTTCTATCTATTTTTAAATAGTATTTTCGATACTTTATGTCCTCAACTTAACGTCAGCCTGACACAATTAGACAACTATTTTCTGTCTGTTTTTCAAATAGTATTTTTAACAATTTATGTCCTCATCTTAACGTCAAACTGACAAAACTAGACACTAGCGTTCTATCTATTTTTAAATAGTATTTTCAATACCTTATGTCCTCAACTTAACGTCAGCCTGACACAATTAGACAACAGTTTTCTGTCTATTTTTAAATAAGTATTTTCAATACTTTATGTTCTCATCTTAATGTCAACCTGAAAAAAATAGAAAGAAGAATTCTATATATTTTTAAATAGTAATTTCAATACTTTATGTCCTCAACTTAACGTCAGCCTGACACAATTAGACAACAGTTTTCTGTCTATTTTTAAATAAGTATTTTCAATACTTTATGTTCTCATCTTAATGTCAACCTGAAAAAAATAGAAAGAAGAATTCTATATATTTTTAAATAGTATTTTCAATACTTTATGTTCTCATCTTAATGTCAACCTGACAAAACTAGACACTAGCGTTCTATCTATTTTTAAATAGTATTTTCAATACTTTATTTCCTCATCTTAATGTCAACCTGACAAAATTAGAAAGAAGAATTCTATATATTTTTAAATAGTATTTTCAATACTTTATGTCCTCAACTTAACGTCAACCTGACACAATTAGACAACAGTTTTCTGTCTATTTTTAATAAGTATTTTCAATACTTTATGTTCTCATCTTAATGTCAACCTGAAAAAAATAGAAAGAAGAATTCTATATATTTTTAAATAGTATTTTCAATACTTTATGTCCTCAACTTAACGTCAGCCTGACATAATTAGACAACTATTTTCTTTCTATTTTTTAAATAAGTATTTTCAATACTTTATTTCCTCATCTTAATGTCAACCTGAAAAAAATAGAAAGAAGAATTCTATATATTTTTTAATAGTATTTTCAATACTGTATGTCCTCATGTTGTCAAAACTAGATAGTACCTAGAGCTTGTTGAGTATGTCCTTACGTAATTCATAATTCTTGATTCAATAATGTGACATCTTTGATAAAATTTGTTGACTGAGGAGAATTGATATTGTGGATTTTTTTCATAATTGGAGAAACACAGTTTTATTTCGTCACATCCACATTCATAAAATATAATAATAGTGAAAACTATTCATGTATCCATGTATCATGTTTTTAATGTTACAAAATAAATCTGTGTTTTTCAATGTGACATCTAAACTGTGACATCTATTGTTGTTCTTGAAGAACAGGCAGTCAAAAAATTGACGATTCAATTATTATTCTAAACATATTTCAGTTAAGATTATTAGATTATGAGAATTATACCCATAATACTAGTACTATAACAATAGTATTTAGAATTATTATGATCGGTTGATTAACCGAAAAAATGGAAGATTTTATTAGAATTTGCAGTTAAGCCAACTGCTCGAATATAATTACTGTATATTTATCTTAGATATTTGAAATAGTTACTATACAGTAACCAAAAAAAATGAGGACTACTGTTCTGGTACAGTAGCTCTAACCACTGTTACCTCCAGTAGGATATTTAGCTGAGTGTTTAACGCACACTTACAAAAGGAATCACTTCACATACACACACTACAAAAAAGTTGCTCAGTTGACTTTGGACTTTTTCGTTGTGGAGGCAAAGTACAGCATTGTTGAGTAGAGAGTCGGAAAGTTCTGAAACAAAATAGAATAGTTATTTGTATATCTAGAGTGAAAAGTACGACTTTTTCTCCCTGTGGGAAAAAGTTTGAAGCCCGAGGCGAAGCCGAGGGCAGCAATTTTCCTGAGGGAGAAAAAGTATTTTTCGCTCGTGATGTACACAACATTTTTCCTCCATCTACATTTTTTTATAGAAACTGCAAATAAAATCATTCTAATAACTTACGTATTGGTGACAATGATTCCTAACAACATAACCTGAATCTAAAACCTAAAAACCGGTCGTCTGATTGGCACTGCCGATTGCGCTATCTATCGGCAAAAGTTGTAACAATTCTATCAGCTGAGCAGCTACCAAAAATGGCTGACTCCAGATCACGCGGTTCAGATTTGAATTGCAGATCAAAAATATTTGTTGGCTGGTATTTTGAATAGAATAAAATATTTTAAAAATTGTATAAATTTTTATCGTCTACTAATATTAAGAATATAATAATAATTATCATACAAACATATATTTCATGAGTTAATCAAATTTCTGGTTGTGGTATTGAATTCAGTTGACTCAATGACAGACACCTCTATTTTGCTTTCTCATCTGAGCTTAGACCTTCTAACCTATTACAATGTAAGTTTCAAAATAGAGATGCTCCCCAATGGAGTCATTTTTACTCCCTAGGGAGTTTTTCTGTTTTTTACTACCGAGAGCGAAAAAGTGACACTTTAGTATTAGGTTTCAGGGAGTAAAGTAAGTACTTTAGACAGTAGGTGGAGGAAAAAGTTCATTCAATACGTAAAAAGCGAGATTTGAAAACAAATTGAATACTATAGTGAGGTCCACATTATAATGACAGTATTTGATCAACTTTGGTTTTGCTATCCTTGTCTATCATTCGACAAAGACGGTGGTACTATCCTTGTCTAGGTCCACAACGATGACATTTATGTTTCTGACAGTGTAGAAATATAATTAGTTAATGCAGAGAATCGGCATCGCTATTCTTTTATCTTTATTAACTGCCATTATAACGTGGACCACACTATAGGCTATAGTGAGGTCCACGTTATAATGGCAGTGTTTAATTAGAAATGGTATTGCTATCCTTGTCTATCATTCAACAAAGCGGATAGCGCTATCTCTTTCTCTCTGTTTTGCTCTGTTGCCAGATCGTATTTTAACAATGTAGAATTAATAATAAATTAACAAAGTATTTCATCCTAATTATGAAAATTCATTAAGATATTATTGAAAAATATAATTTCTTGCTTAATAAAATATAATAATTGATTATTTTAAAAGAGAATGAACAGTTAATATTACATCAATAAACCAGTATCAGCTACCGTCTATAGAAGGCATTGACAAGATAGAGAATCGGAACGTTGTTCTCATATCTTTCTCCACTGCCATTATAACGTGGACCACACTGTAGGGCCTTGTTGAACAAAAAATATAATTTTTTAATTTATTAAAATTTTAATCAAAGAAAATACAAGAAAAAAGACTGCAGTAGTAAAGAAAGACATGTGGAGAGAAGAGAGGACGATTATGTGGGGAAAATGATCGACCACTTTAATGTCCAAGGCACTATAGTGAGGTCTACATTATAATGGCAGTGTACGATTGAAAATACTGTTGCTGTCCTTTTCTATCATACAACAAAACAGATAGCGCTATCTTTCTCTAGCTTTGCAATGTTGTCAGTTTGCCAGAATATTTTATTTTTGCTTTTGACAGTGACTGTACAAAAGTAACTCAGCCGCCATTTTTTTCTCCATTCTATCAAAATACTTTGGTACACAAGTCGTATAATTGATTTAAAATGTATTTTTGAAACAATGAAACAGTTTTTAAACATTACCGTATAAGAAACTCAAATTAAAATACCTGAAATGACATTTTAAAAGTCGATAACTAACCATCCTGGACTTCATCCATGCTTCAGTTAGCCTACCCGTATAGGTTAGACCTACTCGTACCGGTACAAATAATATTGAAAAGTTATTTCAGAATTATTCCCATTAAAATTACTTATTTTAAAAAGGATTTCTATTTTTCTATCATTTTCAAAAGAAATTGGAATAGAATACCTACCAATTGACTGAATTTCTGTTGTTTCGAAATTCAGATTGGTGTATCACAGCTTTTTAAATTAGCCGCCATTTCAGGTTTGTGTAAAAATAAAATTCTGATCTTAGTTATGGAAGCAAATTTTTGAATCAAATTATGAAGAAATATATTTTATTGATTAATTCGACATTAAATTGATTATTCTATCGAGGAAATGATAATTATTATTGGATCAAATTTAATGGGATGAATTGAGTAACAGCTGTGTACAATAAGTGGCAAAATTGAGAGACTTGGCAACGTTTTTCTCCTATCTTTCTTCACTGTCATTATAACGTGGACCTCACTATAGGAAGAGGGGAAAACCTAGGGAGAAATGGGAAAATTGTATCACTCATGATCGCAGAGAAGGGACTAACACCAAACGAAGCCGACTGATCCGAAACGCCAACCCATACTGAGTGGGAGAAAGCTAAGAAAACGAAGATTTAAATTCTAATCATGATTAAATTCTACGAGAGCCAGAAGTTTTCTCTGAGAAGACGGCTTCTCTGATTGGTTCTCGTGGTATTTCTGTTTTCCTACTCAAAATAGCTCCAAAAGAGATACAATATGTATAAAAAGTTTTTCTGGGTGTGTTTTTCATTAAAAAAACGTGTGTACAACATGGGTACATATAGTCTGTTTAGAAAAAAATGATCATTTTTCTCCATGGACCATGAGTACCAAATTATCAATAGACCCTGATCTACTCATTATTTATCAAATAAATACTTGAATGATCATCAAAATAGAAATACATCTAATCACAGAAGAAGATGTAGTAGAAGAAGTAGAAGTTGTAGTTGTAGAAGTTGTAGTTGTAGAAGTTGTAGTTGTAGAAGTTGTAGTTGAAGATGTAGTTTGTTATGAAGACTACATTACATAACTAAAATAAATCTCACATAACATATAAAACTGTGTGCCTTCTGTATCTTGATAACTGTTGATCAGCTGATTTAGAGTAAGATAATTAATAAATTTACAATATATCTTATAGTTATTATAAAGTAATAATTCTCATAAAAATATCATTGGAATATTATAAAATTATATTTCTGCATAAATCTACTTTTTCTTCAAACACAAAAAATAATCACAACCCAAGGTGATAATACTCTACCCAGGGACCAGCTCTAAAGGTGCGTACAGACTTTCGCTCTGCTCCACAACCGAACGTCACTCCAGCAGAGCGATTGATGATCGACCGGGGAACGCGAGAAGATCTAACATCTTCCGTAACGTTCATGATGGGTGCGCGGGCGGAGCGACTGTGGTACGATGGAGGAACGAGGGCGGTACGAAGGCGGAGCGTGCTCGGTGCGCGTTGGAAGTGCGTATATGTGTACGCAGCTTAACAGTTAGCCCATTGAAATGCATTATAACTGTACACCAGAATGAACCACAGAGCTTGGAACACAACTATTGCGTGTGTACCAATATGGTACACATGGTCGTCAAAGTGTTAACATACTTTTGAGTAACCGGGTGTTGGTATTCTAATTGATACCGAGCTCTCAAAAGAAATGAAAACTAAGGAATGGGAAGTTAGATTGAGTGTAACATTTATATATCTTCATTATTCTAATGATCTTGTTGCATCTTCCAAGATGTAGAACAGACAAATCATATAAGAGCATTCTTTGTAGGTGGTGTCAATTTATTCAACAAGGTTCCTGTTGAAGCCAAGAATGTGTCTGAAAAGCTTTGAAAAGGAATTGTTTAGTTATTTAGTGGAAAGGCCCTATTACTCTTTTGAAGAATTTTTGAACTCCAACTGTGATATCCTATACTATTAAACGAGCAACTTCTGTTTATATGTTTAGATGTATGAATGTTTAGATGTTTACATGTTTGTATTTCATCGGATCTCGAAAACGGCTCTAACGATTCTCACTAAATTCAGAACATAGTGAGTTTATAATATAAAGATTAGATTGCACTAGGTCTCATCCCTGGGAAAACTCGCTGAAGGACATAAGAAGGATACTTATTATTCATCCTTGGAAAAACAGCTGATAATAATTATTTCGTCGTCTGTTGGTGATGGAAGTGAGTGAGCGAGTTCATGTGTGTGGGACTGTGTCAAAATAATGACTCAACTGTTGAACTTTTGTAGTCATTCAATCAGGTACTTAGTGCCGGTTGCAAAAAAGCTGGTTTATTTTCAATCCTGATTAATTCCAGTCGATCCATCTTTTTGAAATGATATTCTCTAATTTGGTTCACGTGAAGTTATTCAGGATTATAATTTAACCAGCTTTTGTGTAACTGGGCCTTTGTGAGGGTAATTTTTGCATTCCTCTGGGAATTAATCTCAATTTACTGTGATTAGATAGAACATTTCTGTATGAATGTTATTAATGTTATTTTCTTTCGTAATAAATTTTCTATACTTTTGTACTCCAGAGCGAAGCTCGGCCCCCGATATTAACATTTTGGTTTAGCCTGTCTAAATAGATTGTAATTGGTGTATTTTTATATTTATTCAATTTTTACTCTGTACTTTACAACTTCTATGTAAATTTATGTTTGACAAGATCTTATATTCATGTATATGAATCTACGGATCAAATAAATGAATCATTATTATTTTATTATTATTGATGCATTTCAATGTATTGAGATTAAAGTTTCTGGTACCTAGTTCATTATATTTTAGAAACTATTTGGCAACGGTGAAGAGTGGAAAAATAGAGTTATCTGCTTTGTATAGCAGGCAAGGCTAGCAAACCAATGTATAGTCCGGGTCCTACAGCTTTGCCTATTGGCTGAGGGCCACTAGATTATAATACTACCCGTTCAAAAACATCGACCTCAACTCTGCAGGGAGCTTCCTCCATCTCGGGATCCAGGCACTCTGGAGCATGTTTCTCTAATGCCCCGTTTCACCAACCTTGGACATGGCATTTGAACATGGTTAAAGTCCATCAGCTGGTAAAATCAAAAATAATTCGTTTCACCAACACCAGTTAAGTTTAACCACGGTCAAACCAATAGTTAAGTTTTACTGCCGCCGAACGGGCGATCAAAAGACTGGTTCGATCAATTTCCTTGCTTGTTTGTAGGTTACCATATGTTTTTGACGCAATGAAAAATTTCAAAGTTTTTATTGCGATTGAATTTAGTTGTAGTAAGTTATTTATTAGGTCTGTTCTCGGAAACTTTTAATTAGTAAATTATTATAGTATAGAAAATAAAGGAAGATTTTGAAAAAGATTTGCTTTACTCTTTTATGACACAGAAGGCCTATATTATTCAATCCTTAGATCAACCTTGCTGCTTCAATGTATCTCATTAGAATTAGAATGTTCTTTTGTTCATAAAAAAATTGTCAAAAATGATGGTGATTTGTAAATCTCTTTGCACGAAAGTATTCAATTCATATTTGAAATATTATTATAAATTAATGTAGATGTGTGACTATACAAAACGTCTGTGCCAGGGCCGTATATAAGAAGGAGGCCCAGGGGGCCTGCCCCGAAATAATGAATATGAAGAAAAATCAGTACAGTAATTACAGAAAAAAGTACAGTGATCTGAATTTTTGACGGCCTGACGGTAAAGTAAAAAGAGCAAATTACCCTCTGAATATGAGCAGCGAAACTGATATCAAGTATCATGGGGTTTATCAGAGACTGACAATGGTGTAATAACCGAAACCGGTCTTTCTAATTATCAATAAATCAGTGATTTTTGACAATTTCTTAGTCTTTTTCATTCAATATCATGGGGTGTTACTATATTTACTATATTAAAGAATTTAATTTGGATTTTCTTTTAATAATAATAATTTATTCATTAGCATTTGAAAAATTGCAATATCTCAGTAATTTCCATCCATAAAAATCAGATGTAGCCAATAGCAAGCCAGCGAACATGTTGGCCAACTTCAGAAAAGTACAGCTACAAGAGTTGACCATGTTCCGATTTGACCGACGGAGTTTTGATCAATCCCGAGGTTGGTGGAACAGTTGTATGTTTGAACGAGTGATAAAATTTTGACTATGATCTAATTGACCATGGCTAGGCTATATTTGGTGAAGGTCGGTGAAACCGAGCATAAAAGTAGGAATATCACCCCAAGAACCATAACTTGCCTATTTGCAGTTTCAAAGTCACGAAGGCAAATCTACGGGATGCGTACTATAAATCAGGTGCTGACTTGTTTATCAAATCTCACTATGAAAATCCCTAAATCCTCAACACCATCAAAATAAATTTTCTTCAGCATCTTTAACTATCAGTAATGTGTATTCTATGATGTATTTTCTTTTCTATAACTTTTGGGAATGAATAATTATCATTCTGTAATTATCGTGAGAAAATAGTTATTTGTATATCTAGAGTGAAAAGTACGACTTTTTCTCCCTGTGGGAAAAAGTTTGAAGCCCGAGGCGAAGCCGAGGGCAGCAATTTTCCTGAGGGAGAAAAAGTATTTTTCGCTCGTGATGTACACAACATTTTTCCTCCACCTACATTTTTTTATAGAAACTGCAAATAAAATCATTCTAATAACTTACGTATTGGTGACAATGATTCCTAACAACATAACCAAATAATCAAATATGATCTGAAACAAGGAAAAATTTTGCCAATTTTCAAGAGCGGTGATTCTGAAAGAGTTGAAAATTATAGACCCATTAGTATTCTAAATGTAATAAGTAAAATTTTTGAAAGAGTAGTTTTAAATAGGCTATTGATGCACCTGGAAGAAATTAATTTCATATGTGATGAACAGCATGGTTTCCAGAAAGGGAAATCTACTAAGACTGCAATAGTATCCCTTGTTGAAAGACTAATAGATATAATAGATTCAGGTGAGAAGGCAGCCGCAATATTTCTTGATTTATCCAAAGCTTTTGATTGTGTGAACCATAGAATATTATTGGAAATACTAAAAACTGTAGGTGTGAATGGTATAGAACTAAAATTGTTTGAATCATATCTCATAGGTAGAAACCAGTGTGTTGAGCTTACCAAGGTGGATGGGAATGAAATAGTAAAAATTAAATCTCAAAAACTGGAGGTCCAGGCTGGAGTACCTCAAGCTCAATTCTGGGTCCCTTACTGTTTCTGTTGTATGTGAACCAATTACCAAAAGAGTTAAAATCACAGAGCTCTGTTGTTTGCTGATGACACATCGCTTATCTTTAACAATTATTTATTAGATAGTCTAGAAATAAATGCTTTTACTGGAGTACAGTCAATTGTCCAATTCTTGAAGCAAAGGCAATTAACAATAAATAGTAAGAAATGTCAATTCCTACAATTCAAAAGTAAATATAATTCAGTAGAGGATAGAGAAATAAATGTGTTTGTAGAGGAAAATGAATTAGACCAAGAAGAGAAAGTAGCATTCTTGGGAATTTTATTGGACAGGAAATTACATGGCATCCTTACATTGAGAGGATATGTAATAAGATATCATCTGGGGTATTTGTCCTGCGGCAGCTTGCTAGGCTGAATGATAAAAAACTACTGTTAACTGCTTACCATGGACTTATACTATCTCATATTAGGTATGCTATTTTAGTATGGGGTAATTCATCTCAACAAAATATGGACAGGGTGTTTAAAATTCAAAAGAAGGCACTCAGATGTATAGAGAAGTGAATGGGTTAGACTCTTGTAGGCCTTTATTTAAAAAGCTTGGTCTATTAACTGTGCCATCTTTGTATGTATATGAAGTTGTAATGCATGTGAAAACGAGTGGTGTGATCCAGAATTCAGATGTTCATGAGTATAATACGCGAAACAGAGCAGATTATCATATAATGGGTCACAATAGTAGGTTATTTGAACAAAAACCAGATTATATTGGTAGGAAATTTTATAACAAGCTACCTCAAATCTTGAAAAGTAATGATGATTTGAAGATTTTCAAAAAACAAATTAAAAAATATTTAGTTGATAGAGCTTTTTATAGTGTACAAGAATTCCTTTCAAACCTAAACTAGGTTGAACTACTTAGTGTTAGAATTATTATGTAATAACATGACTTGTCTTATACTCCATGACTGGAGTCTTTAGGACGTAATCTTAAAAAAAAAAAAAAAAAAAAAAAAAACAACCTAAATCTAAAACCTAAAAACTGGTCGTCTGATTGGCACTGCCGATTGCGCTATCTATCGGCAAAAGTTGTAACAATTATATCAGCTGAGCAGCTACCAAAAATGGCTGACTCCAGATCACGCGGTTCAGATTTGAATTGCAGATCAAAAATATTTGTTGAATAAAATATTTTAAAAATAATAATTTATTCATTAGCATTTGAAAAATTGCAATATCTCAGTAATTTCCATCCATAAAAATCAGATGTAGCCAATTGCAAGCCAGCAAACATGTTGGCCAACTTCAGAAAAGTACAGCTACAAGAGTTGACCATGTTCCGATTTGACCGACGGAGTTTTGATCAATCCTGAGGTTGGTGGAACAGTTGTATAAAATTTTGACTATGGTCTAATTGACCATGGCTAGGCTATATTTGATGGAAGTGGGTGAAACCGAGCATAAAAGTAGGAATATCACCCCGAGAACCATAACTTGCCTATTTGCCGTTTCAAAGTCACGAAGGCAAAGCTACGGGATGCGTACTATAAATCAGGTGCTGACTTGTTTATCAAATCTCACTATGAGTATGAAAATCCCAAAATCCTCAACACCCTCAGAATAAATTTTCTTCAGCATCTTTAACTATCAGTAATGTGTATTCTATGATGTATTTTCTTTTCTATAACTTTTGGGAATGACTAATTATCATTTCCTACAGTTACGTTGAAAAGTGGCCATTGCTGCACTGATTACAGAACGCAAAGAATCACTTTTCCGCTCTAGTGCGGGAAAAATTTTTCTGCACTCCAGATTTGCAACATGGCAACGCAAAATACTTAGTAGGTATATGGAGCAACAGTGCAGCAAAATCAAAATGAAGTTGGTAACAGTGACTGGGCTGCTATAGTGAGCAGAGGTGCAACGAAGCACAACGCGCTAATTATTACTATTATATATTATAACCAAGGACAACATTTTCATTCAATTTGACAATAAATTAAGGTTTATCAATAATAAATTACACAGAAAAACATTTGATGCATTTCAGGCAATTTTACCATAATTACCCACTTTTCATATTCAATGGTAACTGTAGGAAAAAACTTAATGTGAAATACGTGCGCAAAGTTCCTCTGCTGCACTCAAGAAACCATTCCGCCCCGCCTACGGCTCGGGCGTAAACGTTTCTTTCGGTGCAGCAAACTGTCACTTTGCGCACTAGTTGCACAAATAACTATTCTGTAATTATCGTGAGAAAAAATAAATAGCTACTACTCACCTGAACAAATAAATAGACTACCCCAAGGTAGATAGCAATCGCGAATGTAAGGAATAAGTCGAATACAGCCGGTTTCACACTGGAAACAAAGCAAAAAAATTAATAAAATGAAAAGTATGAAGCTGGATTTTAGGTTGAGAGGTCTTAAAAGCCCTAACTCCGCCTAAAGTCTGTGAGATATTACTTTTAACATGAAGAGGAGAAATCCATTTCTCCTTCCACAGTTTGTAGCTTAGACACAGACGGACATCCTGCGCACAATTGGATGCGCCGAGTCATTTTGCTTTTCATCACAATAATTGTGATGAACACATCTCCGTAACATACACAAACCAATATACCTGCTGACCAGTAAACGACTTGGAACATTGCCAGCAATAGCTGGAGGAGAGTGTTGACACGTTACAAAGCTCTCTCACTCAGACACAAAAGAAGGAGAATGCTGCTAGGTAGTGGGAGTGATTAGTGAAGGATAGAGCATCGGACCTCTCCGTATTCGAGAAAGAGCCGTGTTAAAAGTAATTTTTCACGGACTTTAGTAAAGATTTTTTTAAAATTTAATTTTCCCACACATCAGACTTGGGCCAATACCTACGTAAACAAAGCCGTAGTGCATTCGTGTGACGTCAGAACTGGTAGGGCTCCTACACTAATAAAAATTCGTTGATTTCAGCTGATCTCTATAAATCAGCTAGTGTTTCTATTGGTGTAGGAGCCCTACCTGTGCTGACGTCACACGAATGCACTACGGCTTTGTTTACGTAGGTATTGGCCCAAGTCTGATGTGTGGGAAAATTAAATTTAAAAAAATCTTTACTAAAGTCCGTGAAAAATTACTTTTAACACGGCTCTTTCTCGAATACGGGCCCGTATGCAGATTCTTGGTTAAAATGGAGAAATGTCAGCTGTTCGTTTAAACCCAATATGAAACGCATTATGATAAATGCAACCATATCTACAAGTAAACATGGTTTAGCGTTAAACGTAGATGGTGTATATGGCCCTCAGGGTCCGTGATGTCCGTACAGTAAAATATTCAGCCCATTACAACTTACAGTGAGAATAATTCCCCTGCACTGGACACGGACTATGATACTGATATACAGAGTGATTCATAATATTATGGTAGAATAATTTAATACGTGATAGTAGAGGTAAAAATAAGAAAAAAATCTTATAAACATATATCCATTAAACGCTTCATTAGCGACTATCAGAGTGAAAGATTTCGCCCGGAATTCAGTTCCTCTGGTGAATACACCGATGCTGAATTGTTTGGGGACTAGTTTTTGAAAAACTAATGCTGGATTCATATGGAAAAATATCTGAAAAATTGAATAAAACTAGTCTGGAAGCTGTAGTGTGAGTAGTTTTTGAGAAAAAAGTTGAAATATGCAAAAAAACTAAGTAGAAAAACACAGACTTCTACGTTTGATGCCCAATAACTTTCTTTAATGACAAGTAAACAAAAATTTTTTGCAATAAAAATTGTAGAGAATTTAATTCTGAAAAGAATTGTGTAAGCTGTGTGAACTAAATTTTAATAAAAGTTGAATAAAATGTATTCTTATGTACTACATTACACCACAAAAATTTGCTGTTTTATGAGTAGAGAACTAATAACTCATAGGTTGTAGCTGATTGCAAATAAAACATGGATTTCAATAACAGCTGTTTTATTCTGTTTCAAATAAGAAAATAATAATATTTAAAAGAAATTATCAGCTGAAAGTTATTTTCAGAAATATTTTAGCTCATTGTTGAACAAAACAACAAACTGTAAGTTAGGCCTACTGTAACTGCGCTGTGTTTTTTTGTTTAATCTATTAACCAGTTATTTGTAACCATTCCACTTTGCTTTTGTGTTAAGTTTCAACTTTTAAAAAAATGGCAGGTAATCTTAGACATTATTCATACTCCGAATTAGCTGACATGCATTAAATGTATGGAATGGGACACAACTGTAATAGTACTGAAGCAAGACGTTTGTATCAAGAGAACTTTCCTAACCGAGTATGTCCAAGTTCAAGGTTTTTTGCCACTATTCATCAACGTCTGTCTGAAACAGGTTCTTTGATATCCAAAGAGCACATTTATGCAGGCAGACCCCGATCTACTATGACTGTTGAGTTAGAAGAACAAGCTCTTAATGAAATTTATGAACATCCAGAGAAGAGCACGAGAGAATTGTCAGTGCAGTTTAATGTCAATCTATTATTTAGAGGATTCTAAAAGAGCAACAATTGCATCCATACCACCTCCAGAAAGTTCATACTCTATTGCCACGAGACTGTATTCCCTGTGTTGTGATCTGATTTTCTTGCTGTTCAGATATGTTACTTTCATATAAAAATAAAATTTTCATAAAAAACCAAATATTTTATTTGCAATCAGCTAAAACTTATGAGTTATTAGTTATCTCCTCATAAAACAGCAAATTTTTGTGGTGTAATGTACTACATAAGAATACATTTTATTCAACTTTTATTAAAATTTAGTTTACACAGCTTACATAATTCTTTTCAGAATTGAATTCTCTACAATTTTTATTGCAAAAAAATATTTGTTTACTGGTCATTAAAGAAAGTTATTGGGCATCAAACGTAGAAGTCTGTGTTTTTCTACTATTTTTTGCATATTTCAACTTTTTTCTCAAAAACTACTCACACTACAGCTTCCAGACTAGTTTTATTCAATTTTTCAGATATTTTTCCATATGAATCCAGCATTAGTTTTTCAAAAACCAGTCCCCAAACAATTCAGCGAAATCTTTCACCCTGTATAGCTCGCTAATGAAGCGTTTATGGATATATGTTTATCAGAATTTTTTTCTTATTTTTACCTCTACTATCACGTATTGAATTATTTTACCATAATTATGAATCACCCTGTATAGGGAACCATCTTAACGAAATAACCTGAAAATAGCTTAATAAAAAATATCTTTCAAATACATTATAGAAATGCTACTATCAAAATTGAATAATACAGGACAGAAGAGAATGGTTTCAATAATAAACAGAAAAGGACAAAATACATTATATTATTTTCCAATAGAATTGACAACACAATTGAATTAATAAATTCACACCCAAATATTTGATTGATATTTCATATTCAATTGATATTTTCAATTCAATATTCTATTGAAATTTGATGAACCTCCATATTTGATAAGTATTTAAAAACACCTTAATATTAATTGGTATCTGACAATGCATTGATTAAGTATTCAATTGAAATTTAATGAGCCTCCATATTTGATAAGTATTTAAAAACACCGTAATATTTAATTGGCATCTGACAATGCATTGATATTAGCAAAGAGAAAACGATAGCATAAGAAGATATGCCATGGTAGGGCGTTAATGTTTCAATTTTAATCAATTTATTTACACCCGGTTGCAGAGTCGACAAATAGCGTCGCCCATAGTTAACAGCGCGGACTTAACTATTTAACAGGCCAATTTGCCTGTTACAGGTTGCAGAGACGTTCTGTTAGCTATTGCTCTGCCGATAGGTAACAGCGCGCCACCAAACAGGATTTTCTGTTGCAGATACGAAAACCCTACAGGCAGATGACGTCATCTGAGGCTACCAATAACTAAATGTGCTCTTAATTTAAATGCCAAAAATCGTGGTTATAAATCCACTATATATTCGCGCCAAGTGTATTTCAAGGTTATGTTGACTAGTTTACATGTTTTAAAAGATAGACGAAAATGATCATACATAATAGTTGTTTACATTATAATAACGTTAACTATTTGAAACTGTAGATAAAGTATAAATAAACTGAATAAAATATCATTGAATATTCGAGTAGCTTGAACGAAGATGTAGTACAATTTTCAATATATTGTATAATTTAATAAATTCGAACAATCAATTATTATTAATTTTAATAATAAGCACCGTATGAAGAGTCATTAGAAATATATCTTGTAAACTGGCTGCTTTGCTTCCAAGATATATCAAAATGCCAGAAGGCAATGAAATAATTCTGGTCAAAAATTTTTATAAATTAATATTATGCAATAATAAATACACCAGTCACTTATTTTACTTCTACCTCTAATTTTATTTTACTCAATTCATTCATTTAGCTATCAACAAATCAAACTAACTGAAAATAATTTATTTGCAGTTTACGATCTTGATTCGTAACCTATAAACATAAAAAACACAATAAGTAGAGAGCAGTTTTGTGATAAACAAGCTCCATGTTGTGACGTCATCATCCGACTGGAGGTTTAAAAGAACTGTTCACAGTGATTCTCTCCCCGTTGCCAATACATTAGTTGGATAGAAGCATACCACGCAAAAAGTGGTATGAGCAGCAGTGTGACTTATGTGTGTGCCTTATCAGAGCCATAGTTAAAAGGGGTCTGGCAAACGACTCTGAAACGAACATCTATTTATGGGCGAGTTGTTAACTAATGGCTCTGTTAATATGGGTGACTTATGTAGCGACTCTGCAACGAACATTTATGGGCGAGTTGTTAACTAATGGCTCTGTTAACTATGGGTGACTTTATGTAGCGACTCTGCAACGAACATCCATTTATGGGCGAGTTGTTAACTAATGGCTCTGTTAACTATGGGTGACTTTATGTAGCGACTCTGCAACGAACATCTATTTATGGGCGAGTTGTTAACTAATGGCTCTGTTAACTATGGGTGACTTTATGTAGCGACTCTGCAACGAACATCTATTTATGGGCGAGTTGTTAACTAATGGCTCTGTTAACTATGGGTGACTTTATGTAGCGACTCTGCAACCGGGCAGTAGTCTCTCATACTGTGCCGTTCATACTCTCTCACTCCAACATAACAGTAATAAGACAGTGGTCAACAGTAATCGGCTTCAGTTAACAAAAAATCGGCTTGAAATTTGGAACATAAACGATCTACACCACCTATGTGCGAGATAAATTACTTTTAACATGAAGAGGAGAAACCCAATTCTCCCTCCACAGTTTGTAGCATAGTCACAGACGGACATCCTGCGCACAATTGGATGCGCCGTGTCATTTCGCTTCAGGTTCTTGTGATGAACACATCTCCGTAACATACACAAACATATCACTTTGGAACATTGCCAGTGGAGGGGAGCGAAGCGTTACAAAGCTCTCTCACACAGACACAAAAGAAGGAGAATGCTGCTAGGTAGTGGGAGAGATTAGTGGAGGATAGAGCATCGGACCTCTCCGTCTTTGAGAAAGAGCCGTGTTTAAAGAAATTTATCTCGCAGTTTAATTTTGCTATCTTTTCTCTATGCTATTTTGGTATTTTGCTCTTTGGTATTTTACACCACCTCGACATATATATTGAACATTTAATTGATATTTGACAGTAACTTACATTCTTCATCCTGTAAGACGATTCTAGTACCTTCGGTAGGCTGCTAGAATTAGTACTCTCTGGTACACAAGATTCAAAAATAACTTATCCAACAAAGGAAAACTAGAAATTTATTAAAATATTGAAAACTTTGCGTGTACCTGTAAACATTGACCGTAGATTTGGATACGTCATAGAAGACGAACTCAGGATCTCGTTTGTCGGCTACTTGGTAAGTCACCTTCACATCTTTCAAATATCTGTTGGAAAATAGTTCAAAATTATGAGCACTAAAGTTAGAGGATCAATACTATGCCATGCATTACATTCACTGTACGAAAAATGGAACAATTTTATAAAAATTAAGAGATTTTTCTCTTGGAAATGGAATCAGTAATAGGTATTATGTTCATTGTATTGATCAAAGTGAAACACAGCTAAGGGTGTATGCGAAGAGCGGTCGCGTTATTGGAGACCGAATACAGGGTGCGACAGCAAAACTTCCTTTTTTAAGGCTGTGCAAAGGCTGAAAATAAACTTTCTACTCGCGATGTTTTTCCAAGTTTTTCGATTTGTAATTTATTATCAAGCTATCAAAATGAAAAAGTTTTCTCAGGAAAACATTTTTTTCCCGATCATTACTTTTTGCGATATGAGCGCCTGAAGTTTGAATTTTTGGGACAGATCATTTCAAATTCGGTAAGATATATATCCTTGAGATTTAGAGGATGGATTCTTCATGGTATTGTTGATCTAGTAAAAAAATTTTCTGAAAATATCCATTTGTAAGATAGTTATTCAATTTACCAAAAATAACTCAAATAAAAGTTATTTTTGGTTATTTTTAGTATTGAAAATATCAATTTTTAAGATAGTTATTCAATTTACCAAAAAATAGCTCAACTAAAAGTTATTTTTAGTATTGAAAATATCAATTTTTAAGATAGTTATTCAATTTACCAAAAATAGCTCAACTAAAAGTTATTTTTTGTTATTTTTAGTAAATTGAATAACTATCTTAAAATTGATATTTTCAGAAAATTTTAGTTTTACTAGATCAACAATACCATGAAGAATCCATCCTCTAAATCTCATGGATTTATATCATACCGAATTTGAAATGTTCTGTCCCAAAAATTCAAACTTCAGGCGCTCATATCTCAAAAAGTAATGATCAGAAAAAAAATGTTTTCCTGTGAAAACTTTTTCATTTTCATATCTTGATGATTATACAAATCGAAAAACTTTGAAAAATATCACGAGTAGAAAGTTTTTCATTTTTTTCCCCTCTCTTGTCATGAATTATGTTGAAAAAAATTATACTGGTGATTCTTCCTCCATTTTTTTCGCAGTTTGAACTACATTTCATAATATAAGTATATTAAAGAGAGGAAATGCTACAATCAATCAATAAACTTACTTGATGATGGTGATTGAATGTGGTGTGTTTGTGTGTGTGTATAGGCTTTTTTCTCCTCCTATATCCGATTAAACCTCAACTCCTGCTCACGGACAAGTGCTTCATGAAGCACTTTGTGAGCAGTTATTGTTCACATTAATATTATATTATATATTATTATATTATATACTATTAGCCTACTTACAATATATTATTAAATTCTAGATGGATTATTGTTGTATTTGTCAAGCTAGACTCTATTTGGTTTCTGTATATGTATTTATGAGTGTGAATAAATTTGAATTTGAAAAAAAATAATTGAATTTGAATTTGAAAAAAAAGTTTATTTTTAGCCTTAAAGTGAACGCCATTCACTTGATGATGCCATTCACAGCTGATGTCGTAGTAGAGCGTAGTTTGGTCTCGTTAGAGAGGTCAGACTATAGCGGTTCAGTCGCCATCATGCATTGAACAATGAGAAGCGTGCATTTGCCGTTGAGACTTATTTTTCGAGCTGATGTTCTGTGATTTCGAGCGTGCATTTCGAAAGCCCCTTTGACTACTGTCCCGGACCAGAAATCAATTAATACGTGGGTCACTACGTTCAGACTAACTACAAGTGCGACAAGACGAAGAACCTAAAACGTTGAGAGTTTCAATGTTGCGATCACCACAGCGTTCTGCGCGCAAACATGCGTCTGCTCTTGGAATCTCCGATAGTTCTGTGCGACGAATTCTTCATTTTGATCCATACAAGAATTGAGCAGGAACTTTCTGAACGTGACTTCAATTGAGGGAACACTTTCCAGGACGCCTCATCTCAATTGGGAGCGATTTGGAAAAGCCAGCCCAATCTCCCGATTTGAACCCTTGTGATTTTTTCTATGGGGGTTTTTGAAATCCTTTGTTTATGTGAACCGTCTAAGGATCCTACAAGATTTGACGACCAATATCAGAGAAGAAATTGCTAACATAACGCCTGTAATGCTGGCAGGAGTCATCACAAACACCAGAAATCGGTTTACTCAGTGTATGGAGAATGGGGGACGTCACCTACCTTATTTTTGATATTCGAAACTAATTGAAGCAAAACTTTATACAGTAGAACGTCGATAATTCGGACGTCAAAAATCCGGACCGTCAATAATCCAGATTCGGAAATATGTAGTGTCTGGTGTTTTTACTGTGCGTTGTACACATGTTGCTGTACATAAAATACGATACAGTGCTTTAAAAACGTGTTTTTAATGTATATATTACCTTATACTCTACCTACAAATAATTGAATACTGTACTGTATATGCAATTTTAACAGCTTTGCTTCTTGAATAGTGGGTGCTGACCGTTTTTTTTAACGTAATTTCGATAATCCGGATAATTTGATAATCCGGATGGGGTCCGGTCCCAATTAATCCGGATTATTGACGTTCTACTGTATATGTGTCTACATTACAATAGTTATTTGTGCAACTAGTGCGCAAAGTGACAGTTTGCTGCACCGAAAGAAACGTTTACGCCCGAGCCGTAGGCAAGGGCGGAATGGTTTGTTGAGTGCAGCAGAGGAACTTTGCGCACGTATTTCACATTAAGTTTTTCCTACAGTTACCATTGAATATGAAAAGTGGGTAACTATGGGTAAAATTGCCTGAAATCCATCAAATGTTTTTCTGTGTAATTTTATTATTGATAAAAACCTTAATCCTAAAATCCTAAAGTCCTCGTTATCCTTGGTTATAATATATACTGAATAATAATTAGCTCGTTGTGCTTCGTTGCACCTCTGCTCACTATAGCAGCCCAGTCACTGTTACCAACTTCATTTGGATTTTGCTGCACTGTTGCTCCATATAACCTACTAAGTATTTTGCGTTGTCATGTTGCAAATCTGGAATGCAGAAAAATTTTTCCCGCACTAGAGCGGAAAAGTGATTCTTTGCGTTCTGTAATCAGTGCAGCAATGGCCACTTTTCAACGTAACTGTAGGAAAAAAATATATACAAACTTTCTGATCCATACAGGGAGTTTTATTTACTTGAGGAAAATGAAGTTTTGCTACCGCACCCTGTACAAGGAAACTAAATTATTAGTATGAGTAATAGACGCTCCCCATATCATTGAATTGGTCTTGTAGCTACAGATATTACTGATGTATCTAGTTTTTTTTAATCATTGTAAAATCCAACAAGAACTCTTGTATTTGCCGCCGCCATTTTGTCCATAGAATGAACGTGGACCACAGAACTCGGAACGCCTGACGTCCATCTGTGTGCACACACCTCAGGCACAGAATATACAGAATGGAAACTTGTAATCAATCGGCTATCTAACCAATGCTTTTTACATGACGCCAATACTAAACACGTCACGTGACCTTGGGAAGTTCCAATCCTGGTCTTCTGATTGGCTCGTAGCAGTGAACCAGATCAATTGATCCGGATCATTAAAGTGATCCGAACCTACCATCAATACTATTATAATGCGGCGCTTCCTAACAAGATGGCGGATTCTAGCGTCAGGGTACTAGCCAAGTTTTCATACTGTATGTATACTGTGCCTCAGGATGCGATCATTGAATTAACAGTGATTTATTGATTCTTTATTCATTCATACAATAAGTACATTATCAAAATTATAGGGAGAGAAAAATAAGGTAACCTTGTGCTATTCCTCTCCCAAATTTAGAATAAGGTTACACATAGTCCAAAATAGGTTAAGTCTTGTAGTTCACTTCACAAAATTTTCATTATTTTTCTATATCTAAATAGAGAATGTTTCAACGAATTTACCACGGAAATTCTAAAATAGTAGACAGCAGACTATTATTTGTGAAGGTGTATGAGTTTGTATGTTGTAGATATACATGAAATTTTCAAATGAATCAAACAATAAATACATTGATATAAAGAAAATAAAAATCCCAGTACCCTTTTTTGAAAAATTTTATCACATGTTTCGGACATTTATGTCATTTTCAAGGACTTGAAGGTCCTTTTCAAGACTTGAAGGACTTGATAATGGCATCAATGTCCGAAACATGTAGTGATAAAATTTTTCAAAAAAGGGTACTGAGATTTTTATTTTCTTTATATCTATATTACAAGTAGCCCTATACAGAAAAGAGATAAATAAATATATTGCTTTAAAATACATTTTTGCCATTGTAATAGACTAGAGTGGAATGTAATAGACTTAAAATTGAAATGTGTAAGGGCCGGTTTCCGGGCTTGGGATTTAGCTAAGTTCTAGACTTTAAGCAGCTGGAGTCAGAAAATTGGCTTTCCGAAACAGAGCGTAGTAGTCCACGTTTAAATTAAACTTCGAAAAACTAGAAAATTGAACACAAAATAAAATAGTGTAAAGTTTCAGCTATTTTGAATTAGTTAGGAATGTTTAATTTCGTCAAGTAAAAACGTTACCAATTAAAAAATAAAGATTATAATAAAAACTGCGACTACGGCCAGTTTCGGAAAGACAATTTTCTGACTCCAGCTGCTTAAAGTCTAGAACTTAGCTAAATCCCGAGCTTGGAAACCGGCCCTAAATTGACAGATCTTTACTACCTATACGATATAATGTAAGGATGAGAATAGTCTATTTTTTACTGTACAAAAAATCTGGTGTGGTACACTCACATAACTTTCCTTGCTCATTGATCTATAAGCCTCATTCTTGAACGAGGATAATTTAGGGGAATAACATTATGCCGATTGGCGGCTAAATAATTAACGATTATACTATTGTTATTGTGTTCAGAGTACATTTTCCTTTGTTTGAATTATGAAATTTGTGGATTTTTTAAAAGTTGTCAAAACAACTGTCTACAAATAAAAAAAAAAGTAAATTCGTATGGCTTTTGTTGGTGGGGAGTCCCTTGCGGGAAGGTCCCACCGCCTGAATATATAATTTAAGCCGTCAATGGGCCTTACGACTGTCATACTTCAGCCGGGACCGACAGTTTAACCTGCCCATCCGATAACACGGGAGTGATCTGGTTAAAAAACTTTTGGTATTGAGAGGGTTTGAACCCGGGATCTCCATGCTGCTACGCAAGCACTCTATCCACTAGACCACGGATCACTCCAAATAAAATATCGACATGTGTTCTTTTGAAGAAACTGCTCTACCAACCTACCTACCTAGCTCACACACGACAAGGAAGTTACAAAGTAAATTTCTCAAGGATGGGGTGGACCTCCTGTTAGTTTCTCAGGGAGGAGACTCATGCCAGTTAATAGAGCTGATATATAACTATACAGGGTATGAATTTAAAAAAAAATCGGTCAAGTCATTTTTGAGAAAATCGTGATTTCTTATTGTCGTATCCTCATGGTATAAGGACCTGGACCATGGTATAAGTTTAAAATTTCAAGTCAATCGGTTTATTAGGAATGGAGTTATCATGTTCACACACACACCACACACACACACACACACACATCATGTTCACACACACACACCACACACACACACACACACACACCACACACACACACACGGTTCAGATTTGAATTGCAGATCAAAAATATTTGTTGGCTGGTATTTTGAAAAGAATAAGATATTATAAAAATTGTATAAATTTTTATCGTCTACTAATATTAGAATATAATATCATACAAACATATATTTCATGAGTTGATAAAATTTCTGGTGTGGTATTGAATTCAGTTGACTCAGTGACAGACACCTCTTATGCTTTCTCATCTGAGCTTAGACCTTCTAACCTATTATAATGTAAGTTTTTAAAATAGAGATGCTTCCCATGTTATTTAAATGGAGTCACTTTTACTCCCTAGGGAGTTTTTCTGTTTTTTACTACCGAGAGCGAAAAAGTGACACTTTAGTATTATGTTTCAGGGAGTAAAGTAAGTACTTTAGCCAGTAGGTGGAGGAAAAATATATTGCTTAAAATACATTTTTGCCATTGTAATAGACTAGAGTGAAATGTATAGACTTTAATTGAAATGTTTAAGGCCGGTTTCCGGGCTCGGGATTTAGCTAAGTTCTAGACTTTAAGCAGCTGGAGTCAGAAAATTGGCTTTCCGAAACAGAGCGTAGTAGTAGTCCACGTTTAAATTAAACTTCGAAAAACTAGAAAATTGAACACAAAATAAAATCAAGAAAAAATAGTGTAAAGTTTCAGCTATTTTGAATTAGTTAGGAATGTTTTATTTCGTCAAGTAAAAACGTTTCCAATTAGAAAATAAAGATTATAATAAAAACTGCGACTACGCCCAGTTTCGGAAAGACAATTTTCTGACTCCAGCTGCTTAAAGTCTAGAACTTAGCTAAATCCCGAGCTCGGAAACCCGGCCTAAATTGACAGATCTTTAGTTACCTATACACGATATAATGTAAGGATGAGAATAGTCTATTTTTTACTGTACAAAAAATCTGGTGTGGTACACTCACACAACTTTCCTTGCTCATTGATCTATAAGCCTCATTCTTAAACGAGAATAATTTAGGGGAATAACATTATGCCGATTGGCGGCTAAATAATTAAAACTACGATTATACAATATTGTGTTCAGAGTACATTTTCCTTTGTTTGAATATTATGAAATTTGAGGATTTTTTAAAAGTTGTCAAAACAGCTGTTCTACAAATAAAATATCGACATGTGTTCTTTTGAATAAACTGCTCTACCTACCTACCTAGCTCACGCACGAGAAGGAGGTTACAAAGTAAATTTCTCAAGGATGGGGTGGACCTCCTGTTAGTTTCTCAGGGAGGAGACTCATGCCAGTTAATAGAGCTGATATATAACTATACAGGGTATGAATTTAAAAAAAATCGGTCAAGTCATTTTTGAGAAAATCGTGATTTCTTATTGTCGTATCCTCATGGTATAAGGACCTGGTATAAGGACATGGTATAAGGACCATGGTATAAGTTTAAAATTTCAAGTCAATCGGTTAATTAGGAATGGAGTTATCGTGTTCACAGAGACACACACACACCACACACACACACCACACACACACCACACACACACACACACACACACACACACAGACCAACACCCAAAAACCATATTTTTGGACTCAGGGGACCTTGAAACGTATAGAAAACATGAAATTAGGGTACCTTAAATTTTTTTGGAAAGCAATACTTTCCTTATACCTATGGTAATAGGGCAAGGAAAGTAAAAACATAACCTACCAAGTGAAATGATTAAAGTGATAAATGTATAGTTTACATTACAGTACAGTTTTCCCGGGCTGACAAACAATTTTTGAATAGTAGCGCTCATCGAATTTCCATCTAGCTGTTTACCCTGTTGTTAATATTTGCAGTAGCAGAAGTCTTCGGGGTGATTTACAGCATTTAATTTGGATTTTCGTTTATTAATAATTAATTTATAGTTACCTAGACATAATATCATGTAATGACGAGACTAGTGGATTATTTTTTTCAGCCAATAGCTGGGCGGCGCGAGGCTGACTAGCTAGGAAGTCCAACAGTATTCTCATTGATTCTTCTTCAACACCCTGCAAAATTGAAAAAATTAAATTAATGCAATTGAATAAACAATCAACGAGTTGATAAAATATATTGTCCTCTCCCAATCATTGTACAGTAGAGCACTGATTATCCAGACTAATTGGAGTGATCCGTGGTCTAGTGGATAGAGTGCTTGCGTAGCAACCTAGAGATCCCGGGTTCGAACCCACTCAGAGCCAAAAGTTTTTGAACAGGTCACTCCCGTGTTATCGGATGGGCAGGTTAAACTGTCGGTCCCGGCTGAAGTATGACAGTCGTAAGGCCCATTGACGGCTCAAATGATATATTCAGGCGAGGTGGAACTTCCGGCAGGAACTCCCTACCAAATAAAAGCCATACGAATATAATAATATTAATAAATATAATAATATAATAAATAATAATATAATCTCAGAGAATGAAAAGCTGGTGGGGCGAACAAGAAACCCGCCAAGTCTAATAAAAATCGATGATCATGATTTTACTCAGCGTCTTCCACTTCGGGAGCTCTACGACTAATAATAATAATAATAATAATAATAATATAATAAAATTATCCAGACTAATTGATACATAGCAATGTCCGGATAACTGGTAATCAAGATAATAGTTTTCAACTCGATTTCACCCTAGTTCTTGAATTTTAGACGTAATCAATGGCCGGTTTCCAAGCTCGGGATTTTGCTAGGTTCTACACTTTAAACAAATGGAGTCAGAAAATTGGCTTTCCGAAACTGGGCGCAGTCGTAGTTTTTATTATTATTATTATTATTAGCCGTCAAGCTCCCAGATGGAAGACGCTGAGCAAAATTTGGTTCATTTTTTGTTTTTCTTGTTCTTTTATCAATCCACCAGTTTTTCATTTTCAGTGAGAACTCCGCTTTCCTTGCTTCACTCCATTTGTTCCCACTCTTGGCACAGTCATCTCTGGTTTAACTTCCCTTTTTCAACCTTTTCTCTGAAACTGTTCCTGTTGTATATTTCATCATTGTTAATGTTAGCAAGTATTAAGTCCTTCTTGACGTTTTTCATCCATGCACCTCCATTACTAAGGGTTGCTACATATGTTACTATTCTTTTTGTAAGTCTGTGATCTGGAAGCCTCATTATGTGACCATAAAATTTAAGGCGCCTTTTCCTGTTTTTATAATAATCTTCAATTTCTCAATTCTATATTGGAAACGTTTTTCCTTGACGAAATGAAACATTCCTAAATATTTAAAATAGCTGAAACTTTACACTATTTTTCTTAATTACTTTCCTTGCTCTATTACCATAGGTAAGGAAAGTATTGCTTTCCAAAAAAAAAATTAAGGTACACTAATTTCAAGTTTTCTATACGTTTCAAGGTCCCCTGAGTCCAAAAACATGATTTTTGGGTGTTGGTCTGTGTGTGTGCGTGTGTGTGTGTGTGCGTGTGTGTGTGTGTGTTGTGTGTGTGTGTGTGTGTGTGTGTTGTGTGTGTGTGTGTGTGTGTGTGTGTGTACACGATAACTCCATTCCTAATTAACCGATTGACTTGAAATTTTAAACTTAAGGTCCTTATACCATGAGGATCTGACAATAAGAAATTCAATAAAATTGAATTCAAAATGGCGGATAATTACTAAAAAACCATGTTTTTCACGGTTTTCTCAAAAACGGCTCTAACGATTTTCTTCAAATTTATACCATGGATAGCTATTTATAAGCCCTATCAACTGACACGAGTCTCATTTCTGGGAAAATTGCAGGAGCTCCGTAATATTCTTGAGAAAATGGCGGATAATTACTGAAAAACCATGTTTTCCACGATTTTCTCAAAAAATAACTTGACCGATTTTTTTCAAATTCATACCCTGTATAGTTATTATCAGCTCTATCAACTGGCATGAGTCTTCTTTCTGGGAAACTAAGGGGGTTCCACCCCATCCTTGAGAAATAAACTTAGTAACCTCCTTCTCGTACATGAGGTAGGTAGGTAGCGCAGTTCATAAAAGAACACAAAGTCGAGTTATTTCATCTGTAGAACAGCTGTTTCGACGACTTTAAGAAAATGACGACTAAAAAATCATCGAATTTTACAGTTTACACAAAGGAAAAAGTACTCTGAAAACATTATATATAAACATATTATACAGAAGTCTGATCGTAGTTTCAAATATGAGCAAGGAAAGTTGTGTGAGTGTACCACACCAGATTTTTTTATTTTGAGTTCAATTTTATAGCTTTTCGAAGTTTAATTTAAACGTGGACTACTACTACGCTCTGTTTCGGAAAGCCAATTTTCTGACTCCAGCTGCTTAAGTCTAGAACTTAGCTAAATCCCAAGCCCGGAAACCGGCTCTTACACATTTCAATTTTAAGTCTATCACATTTCACTCTTTAGTCTATTACAATGGCAAAAATGTATTTTAAAGCGATTCATTTGAAAATTTCATGAATATCTACAACATACAAACTCTTACACCTTCACAAATAATAGTCTGCTGTTTTACTATTTTAGAATTTCCGTGGTAAATTCGTTGAAACATTCTTTATTTAGATATAGAAAAATAATGAAATTTTGTGAAGTGAACAACTACAAAACTTAACCTATTTCGGACTATGTGTAATCTTATTCTAAATTTGGGTATCCATGACAAACAGCTAGTTAATAATTCGTTTTGAACTATTTTTGATGACACTACAGTCTAATTGAGTCTAAATTAGACTGCAGTGTTGTCAAAAATAGTTCAAAACAAAATAATAATACCTTTGATTCTTCAATTTTCTAGATTTTCAAAATTTAATTTAAATGTGGACGACTACGCCCCGTTTCAGAAAGCCAATTTTCTGACTCCAGATGTTTAAAGTCTAGAACTCGGCTAAATCCCGAGCTCGGAAACCGGCCCTAATTTAATTGTGAAAAGAATTTCAACATTATGAAGAAAGTGACCCTATGAATATTAAAAATACTTACCATATCTTCAGAAAACGCTGACATGGGTGTGGAAATATTATAAATATGACTAGAAAGTGCCTGAGCGACGATTCGTGCATTCTGCAACAAGGCATCCATGTTCAAATTCTTCTTCACATCCAATATTGTACCACGCGTTGGATCTTTATGACTCTGCAATTGGAAAGAATAACATAAAACTCTTTATACAATACAATACGTACAAATTGCAAAGAATAGCGTAAAATATATTTCATGTTTATGTTTACGTTTCATTTCATGTTAATTTGCTTTAACATGCGAGTAGTCGCACCCGCGGCAAATTGCCGCACAATTGTAACTTTTGTATGTAGCTTTTGGAATTTTCGTTTTCCAACGTTGGCAGCTCATTAATCCTCGCTGTGACTGTCCTCTAGACATCCTTGAACAGTTTGAGTCCTTGAAGTTTGAGGATGACAGAATGAACGTTGACTAATTTCAATATATAGGTATTATCCTCCTATTTTATATTCCATATTCTGATTTGAACTTTCATTATCTTTTTATTCTATCTAGATGTCGAAAAATGAGTCAAATAAAGAAGGTATATTCATTCCATTCATGAGTAGATTATTTTATCCCATAAAAATGATAAATTTCAACAATAAATTTTGGAATATCCTCCATGTATACTATTATAATAGTGTATAATAACATAAAACACATTGAGAAAGATTTGAAATTAATAAATATCGAAAGAGCATTGTCAAAACCAACTGTTTATAGTGTAGGGAGCCATAAGGGTGAGTGTGAGCAAAATGCGCAAGTCCGTGCCACTACTCGAGTGTTAAAAATTGTACGTTATTATGGGAAAAAAGAATTTGATTTGAAAAAAATGGAATCATGACACAAATACAGTTTTTTTGCTATTTAAAGAACGACTAGCAGTCAATTTTTTTCAATAAATAAATTTATTCACTCACTGTGTCAACGAGTGACCAGGAAGATGGCAGACCTGCCGAAAGATCTCGTTGTCACAGTGAGTGAATATATTTATAGAAAAAATTGACTGCTATAATGAAGTCCACGTTATAATGACAGTGGAGAAAGATAGGAGAAAAACGTTGCCAATCCTGAGTCTTGTCAATGTCTTCTATAGACGGTAGCTGATACAGGATTATTGATGTAATACTAGTAGTTCTGAGAACAGTAGACTTCACGCAGTATTCTCATCCACAAGTACATGATTGAAACTATAGACCTTAAGGTTTCCCTAAGGAAATACAGCAATAGACTGGCTTTTCCACACATCTGTGTAATCACTTGTCAGCTGATTTATGATGAATAATTCTATAGTCTGATTTTTACTCTAATATTGGCGTATGAAGTAGGCTTCTTTTTCCTTTTATATTATCCTTGAAATGCGAAATTTCCAAAAACCTTGTATATACATCGACGCGCAATTAAAAAAGGAACATACCTGTCAAATTTCATGAAAATCTATTACCGCGTTTCGCCGTAAATGCGCAACATATAAACATTTAAACATTAAGAGAAATGCCAAACCGTCGACTTGAATCTTAGACCTCACTTCGTTCGGTCAATTAACTGTTCATTTTCATTTAAAATAATCAATTAGGCCTATATTTAATTAAGGAAGAAATTATATTATTCAATAATTTCATAATGAATTTTCATAATTAAAATGGAATATTTAGTTGGTTAATCATGAACTCTTCATTGTTAAAAGACGATCTGGCAACAGAGCAAAGCGAGAAAGAGATAGCGCTATCCGCTTCGTTGAATGATAGACAAGGATAGCAATACTACTGCAAATCAAACACTGCCATTATAACGTGGAGTGGACCTCCCTTTAGCTTACATTTCGGTTGATGCATGTGTTCCACACACATCATTCACTTTAAAATACAAGAATATTTTGAATAATTCCAATTTTGAAGTAGATTTTTTTATTCAAAGTTTAAATTAGCCTAATAATGAAGAAGAATGGATTCACAACACAGTAAATACAAGAATAATTATTAGATTCAATCAAATCTTTGACAAAATAGACGCAGACTTACCCTGATAGATGATAATGTGAACGCCGGTAACCTTCTAATCGAATATCGTTCGTGTTCCCAAGCCAGAACCTCTTCTTTCAAATTGATCTTTTTATGGATCATTTCCACTTTGGCTTTGTTTTCACTGGCTGTTTCCAGCTCCTGAAAATACACAAAATAATCCATTTTTTCAATAACGAAAGTGAAAATTGTTGATGTGGGAAAAATATTTGAACAAAACTTAATCTGAACATTCGAATGGATAATGGTGTAACAACCGAAACAAGTAATAAACTAGTATCTTAAACTGTTTATTAATGATTCTGACTAAATGAAGTAGTTTTCATCCAATATGATAATCCTATACTATTAAACGAGCAATCTCTGTTTATATGTTTATATATTTATATCTGTATGTGACCGGATCTCGAAAACGGCTCTAACGATTCTCACGAAAATTGGAATAAAGTAGGTTTATGATATGAAAATTCGATTGCACTAGGTCTCAACCCTAAGATAACTCGCTGAAGGACATTGATCAATAAAATACGTTGATCATAAATACGTCATTGGAAAAACAGCTGGAAATTTTGTCGTCTGTCGATACCGTAATGGCAGTGAGTGAACGAGTGCACGTGTGGGATCATTCAGCTGATCTCACAAGAAAAATTCAGCAAGAGAAACTTATTTTCGTTTATTTCTCTTTTTTTAGAAACATGTTTACTTCAGAAAGTCCAAAATAGTAACTAGATGCTGTTAGTGTAGAATAGTACCTAGTATATTAACACATATTGTAGAAAACATAGTATATCATTCTTAATCGAATTCATAGTATATCTATTGATTATAATTGATGATGTGTTTGTTTTTTGAAGTGTGAGTAAATTGTTATTTTGATGAGTGATAGTAGCTTAACCTAGATTTTGATTTGGACTGTAGTATGAATTTGAAAAGGGAAAGTTTTGGGCATAAGCCTGTTGTACCTCCTCATATAACTGTAAAAATAAGTGTACGACTGAGAAAATGAATAAATAAATATGAACTATAAATTCAATCTTTCATTACAAATTTTCTATGCTTTTACACTCCAGAGCAAAGCTCGGTCCCCCGATACTGATAATTATAAGCAATATCGTGTGACCTGGCTGACTCAGGTCTGGTGTCAAGAGTTTTCAGGTCGCACCTGATCAATTTCAGGGTTTCTGTCACGACCTAAGGACTGTTTTTTTAGACAGCCAGGACCGACAACTAAACGTGTCCATCCGAAACACGGGAACGGCCCCAAGAGAAATATATTGATGAGAAGAAGTGGTTGATTGAACTTTGCTACATTCAATAAATTAATAAATCAACTTTCAATAGTCTAAATAAGCAGTGTCCCTTCAGTTGAAACCCCACACAACTGTGGCAATGAAAATAAAGTCAAAAAAATGTGGAGGTATTTAGATCTTGTATATTGGGTCAGAGCATAATAGTATAGAGAATATTATAGCATAAGGAGATATACCATGGTATAGGTCGTTAAATTTCAAGCAGATTTTTGTAGGCTCGAGCCGATTACTCTAGACTACTTTCAATTATTACTGTTTTGTTGGGATGAGATTGAAAGAACGGCACAGTATGGAGACTACCAGCGTCACATAGCTCCACGAAAAAGAATTACCGGTACGTTAAATATCGGCTTCAGTTAACAGTGGAATTTGGAACATAAACACCCTATACAATTGAATATCTTCTTCTGCCATATTTTCTCTATGATTATTATAATGACATCTGTTTGCGGCAGCAAGTTTTTCTTTTATGTCAGTCTCAAATCCAGCTTTAGTTAGCCTATAAGACAAATTTCAATTTCAACCATGTTTCAAAGATAAATAATAATACCTCTGATGTTGGAAAAATCCATAAATAGCTAGCTTGAAATATAACTTACTTTCAAGAAATTAGCAGCTGCACTTCCTTCTTTGGGAGGCTTGGATACATGGACATTCAGAGTGCCTTTCTGTGCTATAGAGTCCAGACAAATGACGAACGAGGCATCCTGCAAACGAAAATCAAACGAAATTAATTTTCAAATAACCAAGACAAACAAAAGAATTAAGAATAAACTGAAGAAAATAATAAAGAATGAACATACAAAATGACCCAGTTTCTAGGACCCTTACTAATCTAATGAATAAATTATTAAATCTTTAGGTTATTGATCCATTAGTTTCAATAAAATAAAGTAAATTCGTATGGCTTTTGTTGGTGGGGAGTCCCTTGCGGGAAGGTCCCACCGCCTGAATATATAATAAAGCCGTCAGAGGGCTTTACGACTGTCATACTTCAGCCGGGAAGTATTTAGTTTCAATAAGTGTTCTAGAAAGAAGGGTTGACATTTGTAAAGATCACTTGAATTAAAGTATTTTCAACATTTGAGTTGATTGGGCAATTTTGCATACCACTCAACATCAAATTATGTTCAATACTCTCGATGCAAGATCGATGTCGACCAACACGATTGGAAGCGATAATTTAACGACAAAATATCTGTCAACAATTTTAATAAGTGTGAAGGCTGTTCCATCTGACATCATGTTATTTCGATTCTCAGGACACTGGGCCAAAATCGGAACGATATTGGCCATAGGAATCCCTATGAAAATGGCGAAAGGCGAGCAACCAATAACTGACCTGTAAGAGCGACCCATCGACCGCATCCAAATTGTCCTCCAGCCACTTTTTGCTGCCTTGGTAGTTCAGCTTTCCTCCGCCAGAGAGCAGGAACAGCAGGTTGGCGCGCGCAAACGTCGAACTGCTCGCGTACAGGTTCGCGAACAATCGCACCAGCTCTAGAAGCAGAACTACGCCCGACCCGTTGCTCTCGGCTCCAAATGCCAGCTCCTAACGCAAAAAAGCCAACAAATTATGTAAAAAACCTGTGATAAATTGCCTCTCATATAGTTTATTACAATGTATAGAAGATCAGGGGTTCCCAAAAGTTTTTGTACCACGCCCCCATTCTGGTTATTTGGAGACCCCAGGCCCTCCTACACATTTCAGCTTTCCATTTTGCAATACCGTATTTCCACAGTGCCGTACATACATACTTCTACTTATACAAGTATGTGATTACTTGATACGGTGAGTAGGTCGAATTTTTGTTCACTGTTGAATGCGGTAACGCAGAATGGAAAGATACGTATGATCAAAATTAAAACAAGTATTACATGAAAATAGTTATTTGTGCAACTAGTGCGCAAAGTGACAGTTTGCTGCACCGAAAGAAACGTTTACGCCCGAGCCGTAGGCGAGGGCGGAATGGTTTCTTGAGTGCAGCAGAGGAACTTTGAGCACGTATTTCACATTAAGTTTTTCCTACAGTTACCATTGAATATGAAAAGTGGGTAATTATGGGTAAAATTGCATGAAATGCATCAAATGTTTTTCTGTGTAATTTTATTATTGATAAAAACCTAATTTATTGTCAAATTGAATAAAAATGTTGTCCTTGGTTATAAATATAATTAATAATTTGCTCGTTGTGCTTCGTTGCACCTCTGCTCACTATAGCAGCCACAGCAGTCACTGTTACCAACTTCATTTTGATTTTGCTGCACTGTTGCTCCATATAACCTACTAAGTATTTTGCGTTGCCATGTTGCAAATCTGGAGTGCAGAAAAGTTTTTCCCGCACTAGAGCGGAAAAGTGATTCTTTGCGTTCTGTAATCAGTGCAGCAATGGCCACTTTTCAACGTAACTGTAGGAAAAAATCATTAGCAAACGATTAAAAACGTCCAAAGTTTGAAGAAACTGGAAGATTTTTCAACCAATCTAATAATTAACATGTGTTAAAGATCAAAATGACATGAAAGCTGATAAGGATCTCTGGTTATTATGTTGATGGGAAGGATAAAATGTCCTACAGTCTTAGTGAAGGTTAAATAGTAATATTCAGCTGATATCACAAACAATGATATGCACATTCTGATATGCACGATATTGACAATATTCAATGATATGCACGTTCACAGCATATTCTGATATTGACAATATTCAATGATATGCACGTTCACAGCTATTTTAGGAAATTAATAAACAATAATGAAACTCACTGGTGCAATTCCAAAGCTGTCATAGTGAGCCACTATAGCTATGGTCGGTAGTTTATCTTCTACGCCATAGCCGGACAGTTTTCCCTGAAAAATATGACAAAAATTAAATTATTAAAAAATTGATTTCCTTTCTTCAAACTATAGAAAAATACAAGTAGCCTACCAATATTGTATATAACTTAGAAATGAAATTATTTCTGTGGCTTGGTGCAAGAGGTACTTATGTCAAAATATCAAATTTCTCACAAATAAGCTTGAAAGTTCACCTTTTATTTTCGAACTAGGGCATTCCGTTACGGAAATGCGAGTGCTAGAAGTGCAGAAGTCGACATTCGTAGTTCTGTGATGGAGTAGGAATGACAATCTAAAAACATATGGTAGTTTTCGGACTCTGAGAGTGGAATAAGTGGATAAGTTAATAAGTGGAATAAATCATGACATTGGTAGTATAAATTGTATAACTTTTTATTACATTGAGATAGGACATTGGCACTTCTGGAACTAAAAGTAATCGATATTAGTGATGTATTAGTGTATTAAACTCATTAAAAAAATGACATTGGTAGTTTTTGCACCAATCCACAGATTTATAAATTCAAATAAAGTATGGAAAATCGATTAGGCAGTTTTAATAGCCCATCAACAGAATCATCAAGTGTAGTTTCATGAATATTTTGGAAAATAAATTACCAATACCTCATTTTTATTCATCTTGTTTCTCAAACCTTAGATTGTAATCATCGTGAATTAAAATTGACAATGCTGTTATTTTGCATTTGGACTGTTTGTTGAAATTGGGAGAAATGATTTTTTTTGACTTGACTGTTTATTTTTAATCTATTAGTTTGATATATCAACATCTTTCACTGGATTTCTGTCCATAGTACAATATAATTGATCCGAGTGATAGAAATGAAGATAGTTGATTGACTTATGGGATTTTCTACTAGAAATGAGCTGATTATTAATAAAGATTCATGTAGTTTACCTGAATTGAAGCAATGTTGACATCGATTCTTGGAGAAGCTTTGTTCGTGTTGATAACAATCTGATATCCGTTCGCAGACACTGAGTGCAGCAGCGCTGTAGAATACAAAGGAATGATAGATAGATTTAAAATATAGCCTTAATTATATTATGATTGTAGTATTTTGTACAATAAAATGAAAATGAATGAAAAATGAATGATGGTTACTTTAGAAAAGATGCGGATCCATAATATTTTTTATAGTAGTAGCAAGTATGACAAATCTACTATGACATAGAGTTCTTGAGGGATCATAGGCCTACTTCAATAATTATAGATCTAATAAAATATTCTAAAAGGGCTACTTGAATTGTTTAATTAATAAAGAAATAATTACTTAGTAGCCTTTTTCAAACTTTTTTATACTAGTAGTTCTGTGAACAGTAGACCTCACGCAGTATTCTCATCCACAAGTACCTGATGTCACTTGTTTTAAATGTTAACAAACTCAGTTCACGTTTGAATTTGTATCCCATATGATATAATTCATCCAGTTCCATGATAATCTTTCTATCTGATGAAAATCATTTTTTTACAATCAAAAATATTATAATTTCTCCAGCCTTATTTAGTTCATTTGTTTATTTTTTACCACATATATTAAATTAGTTTTTTCGAATGTGAGAATATTGATACTAATGGGCACGCATAATAATACCATGACTGCAAAACAAAATATTGAAACCAAAGACCTTAAAGATGCGATTAGACCAAAGTTATTAACAAAATGTTGATAACTCAATCCTTATAGATTATACTAGATTGAACATAACTTATCATACACATGATGAAGATGTGTGTTTGTCTCAACTTCCGTTCAATCTAATAGAATCTATACGGATTGAGGATTAAGCATTGGTGTAAACCCAGCTTAAAGATGCATACCTCTACAAGGTCTTTGATTGAAACTATAGACATTATACAAATACAGTAATAGACTTCTCTACACATCTGTGTAATCACTTGTCAGCTGATTTATGATGAATAATTTTATTCTATAGTCTGATTTTTACTCTAATATTGGCGTATGAAGGAGGCTCCTTTCTCCTTTTATATTATCCTTTAGATGCAAAATTTCCAAAAACCTTGTATATACGTCGACGCGCAATTTAAAAAGGAACATACCTGTCAAATTTCATGAAAATCTATTACGGCGTTTCGCCGTAAATGCGCAACATATAAACATTTAAACATTAAGGCGAATCAGCATAGAAAAAATTGTGATTCTAGCCCTATAGATAGCAGCACTGTTGGGGTCAAATTACTTTATGTGATTACTCACTTATTTTTAGTCCAATATGGAAGACCAAAACTGTTTTGCAATCAGCTTAAAGGTTTGAAACTCGCTACCATATGCTAATTTTTTCCCCCAATTTGAATAAGTTTTTACAATTGATAATTTCTATATTAAGAGAAAAATTAAGTAATGCAGGTAGTCATTTTAAAGGTGAATTTTTTTCAAGAATTTTAAAATTAATATCAAACAAATCGGTTGAACGGTTCTGCCGGAAGCGCGTTTATAATTCCAATGCATTGTTCAATTGGATTGTATTGTTCACGCGGTCAGAACAGTAGCGTAAGTGTCAGTTTACTGCCTAAGCCCAATGCATTGATTGAGCGCCTTCTCACTCTTCTCTCTCTCTCTCTCTTTCTATCTCACTAGTACCAGAGATTTCTTTCTTTGGAGCTGTAATCAGTGTCCATATCGTGGTTATTGTTGTGGGAGTGAGTGATTGACAAAGTTTGCAGTTCACTCAATACATTTTTACTTTCCTTGCCCTATTACCATAAGTAAGGAAAGAATTGCTTTCGAAAAAAATTTAAGGTATCCTAATTTCATGTTTTCTATACGTTTCAAGGTCCTCTGAGTCCAAAAACATGATTTTTGGGTGTTTGTCTGTGTGTGTGGGTGTGTGTGTGTGTGTCTGTGAACATGATAACTCCATTCCTAATTAACCGATTGACTTGAAATTTTAAACTCAAGGTCCTTATACCATGAGGATCCGACAATAAGAAATTCAATTCAAAATGGCGGAAAAAATGGCGGATAATGGCTAAAAAACCATGTTTTTCACGTTTTTCTCGAAAACGGCTCTAACGATGTTCTTCAAATTTATAGTCGATATAGCTATTTATAAGCCCTATCAACTGACATGAGTCTCATTTCTGGGAAAATTGCAGGAGCTCCGTAATATTCCTGAGAAGAATGAATTTTGTTAAATTTCTATCACGATTTTCTCAAAAATGACTTGACCGATTTCTTTCAAATTCATATCCTGTATAGTTATATATCAGCTCTATTAGCTGGCATGAGTCTCTTCCCTGAGAAATTAACAGGGGGTCCACCCATCCTTGAGAAATTTACTTTGTAACCTCCTTCTCGTGCGTGAGGTAGGTAGGTATACAGTAACTTACTATATTACCCTGGGTAATATAGTTACTGTAGGTAGGTAGAGCAGTTTATTCAAAAAAACACATGTCGATATTTTATTTGTGCTTGTGTGCTTGCATTTATTAATAAAGTCAGTGTCAATCGAGAGCTCGAGTCGTGTGTACAGTGTTATTATTTATTTAACCTCTCTATTATTAGAGTAATTAGTTTTACAGTCCACGGTGTGAGTGATTACGACTCGCATCTTAACGTATGTTTGATTAGTGTTCATCATCACGTTAATCATGGTTCTCCTTAACCGGATAATTACCGCGACATAAAGATGAGAGACATTTTGATGTGGACAAAGTGTAAGCGTGCGTGTGAGTGAGAAAGACGGAGCGGAGAGAGACATTTCGTTCATCGTTGAGTGTACTGTGCATGTCTAGACAGGTCTAGATATTATGCAGATTGCAGAACAGCCGTGCAGAAGAGACGTGGAGAGGAGCATCTAATAACAACAACAATTGCGTAAGATTGTTTTCATAGTTTTTCATTACTGTAGCTATCAACTTGATTTCTACATCGCTTCTAAAAGAGTCAACTCAATATAAACAATGGATGAAGATGCGATTAAAAAAGCTCATCGAGCTAGAGGATTACAAAAGGCTAAAATAACTAGAATTCATAGCTACATAGAAAGCAACTTTGATGATACTAACAACATTGACTACGATATGCTCAAAGTTAAATTAGAGGATTTGAATACAGCATTTCAATGTTATGATGAAATTCAGTTGACGTTAGAAATGAATGATGAGAAAGAAGAAGTGGATAGATTTGATATCGAGGATATTTATGCAACACTTCGTGCAAAAATGCGTAAACTATTGGATTTACAAAACAAGTCAAAAGTCACGGAAACGGTTATTCAAAATACTTCATCCAATGATTCTATAGTTCTTCCACAAATAAATATACCAACTTTTGAAGGCTTGTATTCAAACTGGCTATCATTTTATGAGATTTTCAAAGTACTGGTTCATGAAAACACAAAGTTATCAAACATTCAGCGTTTTCATTATTTATTATCTTCTGTCAGTGGTCCAGCTAAAGAATTGATTAAAAACTTATCACTTACACCACAAAATTATGAAGTTGCCCTGAAACTATTGGAATCAAGATATGCTAACTTACGGATGATTGCCTCCAATCATTCAAACCTGATTTTGAACATACCTGCTGTTTCAAAGGAGTCGGCTACCGAGCTAGCTTCATTCATTGACAGAGTTTCGAGTAATTTGCATGCTTTGAAAGCATTTCAAGATTTGAACTATGCTGAGTTCATTTTAATTCATTTTCTCTGCCATCGTTTAGACACAAATACAGCTAAAGCTTGGGAGATGAGTTTGAAGGCTGACCAGTTTCCTTCTATTAACGATTTTATTTCATTTCTGGAGAAGCGACGTCAGATTCTGGAGAATACATCCCATTCTCTCAATGACATTTGTAAGGAACGATCTGATAAATCACAAACTCAAAAACATAGTGCATCTCAAAGGTCACAGTCACAGTCATATCATGTCAATACACAACATGCTGATAAAATATGTTTGTTTTGCAAAGAAAATCATGCACTTTATTTATGTAACAAGTTCAATCAAGTAAGTATTTCTGAAAGAGTAGCCTTTGTGAAATCAAATAAGCTATGTTTCAATTGTATGCGAACAGCAGAACATCATGCAAAGGAGTGCACTAGTTCCAATAGATGTAGAAGCTGTAATGGAAACCATCACACACTGCTTCATTTCAAAAGAGAAGAGTACAAAGAGAAGGAAATGGAGCAAGAGAGTGGAGGCTCATACTGTAGTGTGAAGACGCAAAGAGCGTCCAAAGTATTGTTAGCTACAGCAATAATTTCAGTTGAGGATAAGTATGGAAGACAACACAAATGTAGAGCTCTTCTAGATGCTGGATCACAAGTAAATTTTGTATGTGAAGCTCTAGCCCAACAATTAGGAATTAAAAGAGAAGCTGCAAATTTGTGTATTTCTGGTATAAACAAGATTTCAACCTCAGCAAGGCAAAGTGTATCGATAAAAATATCATCAAATCACAGACCATTTACCAGAGATATTTTGTGTTTTGTACTGCCACACATCACTGGTGATCTCCCCTCGTCAAACATTGATGTTAGTAGCTGGGGACTCCCTAACAACATCGTCTATGCTGATGAGGAATTTCAAATTGCAAGTAAGCCACAGATTCTTTTGGGAGCTGAAATATATTATGAAGTTTTATTGCAAGGACGTTTTGATCGTGGTCCTGACTACCCTAAAGTGATTGAGAGCATATTAGGATGGTTCATCTCCGGAAAGCTGCCAGAAGACTCCAATGAAAATCATGCAGACAATCATGTCAAAAGTTTCTTAGTGTCAAGTGCAACTGATGTGCAAAAGCAACTACAGAAATTTTGGGAGATGGAGCAATATGATGAGCCACAATGCAGATCAAAGGAAGATGAATATTGTGAGGAATTCTTCTCTAAGACTACCAAAAGAGATGATGATGGGCATTTTGTTGTAAGACTACCACGGCGTGCCAACCATAGGGCTTTGGGAGATTCATTAATGAATGCAGAGAATAGATTTCTCAAGATGGAGAAGAAACTGAGCAATAATGAAATTCTAAGAGAAAATTATGTGAAGTTCATGCATGAGTATGAAGACCTTGGACACATGAGAGTCATCCAATGTAAAGATCTCATTGGGAAGAAGCATCAAGAGAAAGCTTATTACCTACCTCACCATGTTGTTATCAAGGAAAGCAGTAGTACAACCAAGTATCGTGTCGTATTTGATGCTTCAGCAAAAGGAGCAATGGGGTATCTCTGAATTCTATTTTGATGACTGGTCCAACTATTCAACAAGATATATCATCCATAATTCTTCGTTTTCGTACTCATCTATATGTAATGACTAGTGATATCACAAAGATGTACAGAATGATAAAAGTGCATCCAGATGACTACCATCTTCAAACAATTCTCTGGCGAGACAATCCTCATCAGGACATCAAGCACTACCAGTTGACAACATTGACTTATGGAACAGCACCAGCAGCCTTCCTTAGTACTCGCTGTTTAGCTGAATTGGCTGAGGAGAACAAGCAAGAATATCCACATGCAGCACATGTAATAAAAAATGATTTTTATGTGGATGACCTATTGACTGGTGGAGATGACCTTGATACAGTGAAAGCACTACAAAGGGAGGTAGCAGATATCCTATATAGTGCTGGATTCATGCTACACAAGTGGTGTGCTAATGACAAACAACTGCTAGAAAATGTTCCCAAGGAGAAAAGAGAACAAAACTTGTCAATCAAACTTGAAGAAGCTGAATCTATCAAAACTTTGGGTTTAATCTGGAATCATGAGAGGGATATTCTCAATTTTGATATCAACATCGATTTATCCAGAACAAATTACACAAAACGAATGGTCTTATCAACAATTGCATCAATTTATGATGTGCTTGGTATCCTGGGACCATTTATTGTCATGTGCAAAATTTTCATGCAAGATCTGTGGAAATATGACTTAAAATGGGATGACAAACTTCCTCCTAAATTACATGAAGCATGGAATGATATTATTCAAGAAATTCCAAAATTGAGACTTATTACAGTACCAAGGTTTGTGAAGGCATCAGGCTCAATCATCAATGTACAAATTCATGGATTTTCAGACGCATCAGAGAAAGCGTATGGAGCTTGTGTTTATTTGAGAACTGTTGATGTAAATGGATCAACTTGCATACGACTCCTATCTTCAAAGTCTAAAGTGGCTCCAGTCCAACAGATTTCTCTCCCCAGATTGGAGCTGTGTGGAGCACTCATTCTGAGCAAGTTAGTGAAGAAAATTTTATTAGCACTACGTTTTGATGTTGATAAAATACTATTGTGGACAGACTCTACTGTAGTTTTGGCCTGGTTATCAGCAAACCCTTCAAAATGGAAAACATTCATAGCAAATCGTGTGTCAAAGATACAAGAGCTTACAAATCAATACACCTGGCAACATATTTCATCAAAGGAGAATCCTGCTGATGCAATTTCAAGAGGAAATTCAGCACAAACTTTACAAACTAACAATTTGTGGTGGGAGGGTCCGGTCTGGTTGAAACAGACTGAGGAGAATTGGCCTCTGCCAATCACAAACTCAAGCACAGTTATGGAAATGAGAGACCCTGAAGTGTTGGCTAGTGTTGGATGCATTGAAGAGGAGTTTTCAGCGAAATTTCAATCCTTGACAAAGACATTGCATATTATGGCTTATGTTTTAAGATTCATCAACAATAGCAGAAATTCAAAGGAAAAAAGAGTTGATGTATTAACTCCAGCAGAATTAGAAAGTGCCCTGATCAAATGTGTGAGACAAATGCAAGAAATCTACTTGAGTGAAGAAATATTGAGTTTAAAGGGATCTGGAGTATTATCAAAGGGAAGTTCACTCAAGAGCTTGCTACCATTTGTTGACAAGTCAGACTGTCTCAGGGTGGGCGGAAGATTACAACAATCTGCATTGGATTACAACGCAAAACATCAGATCATTCTACCAGCAAAGGCACATTTAACTCAGTTAATAGTGTATCATGAGCACAAACGTCTATTACATGGAGGCAGCCAGCTAGTTCATTCTTCACTGAGACAAAAATTCTGGATTATGAATGGGAAATCGGTAATAAGAAACTTACTACATCAATGTGTGACATGCTACAGGTTCAACACAAAGAAAACTGAACAACTGATGGGCCAACTGCCCAAGCATCGAGTCAGTCCATCCAAACCATTTCTCAATGTGGGAGTTGATTATGCAGGACCATTCACTATTCATCAAGGTGGGCGGCGCAGTAAAGTTACATCAAAGGCTTATGCAGCTTTGTTTGTCTGTATGGCTACAAGAGCAATTCACTTGGAAGTAGTAAGTGATTTAACAACTGCAGCATTCATTGCTGCTCTGCAAAGGTTCATCTCAACTAGAGGAATTTGTGCAACTTTGTTCAGTGACAATGGTACTAACTTTGTTGGAGCTAAAAATGAACTGCATGAAATGTATGTTATGTTGAAATCATCAGAAAAGGCTATAAAGGAAGCAGCAGCGATTGAAGGAATTGAATGGAATTTCATCCCAGCACATTCACCACACTTTGGAGGATTATGGGAGGCAGGAGTAAAATCCATGAAATATCACCTACGTCGTGTCATGGGCAAATTTATCCCAACATTTGAAGAGCTGACCACAATACTGAAAAGAATTGAGGCATGTCTGAATTCTCGACCAATATGCCAGATTTCTACTGACATCTCATCTCCACAAGCTTTAACTCCAGGACATTTTCTTATAGGAGGACCAATCAAATCCTTTCCCGAGACCGACTACTTAAAAACTCCCATCAACCGTCTCACCAGGTGGGAGCTGAGTCAACAATGTGTTCAACAGCTATGGCAACGATGGTCAAAGGAATATTTACATCAACTTCAACAGCGAACGAAATGGCAGTCGACATCATTCAGCATCCAGCCTGGAATGGTCGTCATTTTGAAAGAGGACAATCTACCCCCTCTTCATTGGAAGCTAGCAGTAATAGAAGATATTCATCGAGGACCAGACAACTTAGTGAGAGTCGTGACAGTCAGAACTGATTCTGGACTTTACAAAAGATCAATCAATAAAATTTGTATTTTACCAACAAAGGATAATGAGAAATTAATATAAATTGAATTTCTGGTGGGCGGTATGTTCATGCTCCAGCCGCTACCGCCGCCTACAGGCGATTTCATGTATCATTATTTGTGCTTGTGTGCTTGCATTTATTAATAAAGTCAGTGTCAATCGAGAGCTCGAGTCGTGTGTACAGTGTTATTATTTATTTAACCTCTCCATTATTAGAGTAATTAGTTTTACAGTCCACGGTGTGAGTGATTACGACTCGCATCTTAACGTATGTTTGATTAGTGTTCATCATCACGTTAATCAAGATCAATGAGCAAGGAAAGTTGTGTGAGTGTACCACACCAGATTTTTTCTATCTGAATAAGTTTTTACAATTGATAACTTTTATAATAAGTAAAAATTTAACTAATGCAGGTAGTCATTTTAAAGGCAAATTTTTTTCAAGAATTTAAAATTTAATTTCAAACAAATCGGTTGAACGGTTCTGTCGAAAGCGCGTTTTTAGTTCTTCAATTCACAAAATGTTCAGTCCTCAAGTATTTTTACAAAGTAGATTTTTATTTATTCCATTTGTCACCTGGTCATATGGGACATATATATGAATCATATTCATCTCATATTGGTCAGGATTTAAAATTAAGTTTTAAAATTAAAAAAGTTCAATGAACAGTGTTTTTGTCTTTGAACAAACTTTGTGATCGACAGAAAGATTGTTTATTTCATTTGTTGTCAGTATTAACGTTTCTAATAACGAACGTGCCGCTTGTGTGACAGATAGAAATATGTACTTGAAATGGATTTCATGTTTGGCATTGACTGAGTTTATATTAATACCCAAAATTTAGCTTTTGGGGCAGAGCTCGTTCGTTAGGACTGTGTGTAAAATCCGGCTGATCCAGTGAAGAAGGCTAGATTTCGTTTCATAATAGTTATTCTGTCACAGATCGGGCAGTTTAAAAATAAATGTATTATTGTATTATTATTGTATTCCCTTAATGTATTATTAAGGGAGACGGGTTCTGAGCCTATTCATTGGTTCAGTTAATTTTTGTTCTTTTAAAATACTAACTGTAAAGTCGTGATTAAACCAGTGGATGCCAAAGGGGGAAGCCATATTAAAAAGGAAGATGATTACTGGATAAGATCATTGTTCTTAATTTTTATAACCACAAGGATTGAAACATCTTAAGCAGCAGCGGAAGGTCATAGCTCTAGCAAATCTGAGGTACGGTAATCTGAATATCAGGAAATTGTCCAAGTATTTTTATTTTTCATTCTGATTTGTCTAAATAACCTAAAAGATGATGTTCAATTATGTGAGAGGTTGAGTTTATACTTTTTATTCTTTCAAATTACAATAATATGATATTATTATAAATGTTTTAATTATTGAATAATGAACACAAATAATGAAAAGTTTTTTGATCAGCTGTTTTTTGATCACCTTTCTTAGTTCCATGTTAGCAGCTGGAAAGGGTACCTGTTCTGACGTCAGACGAGAGTCGTCTGCAAACAATGTCTTTCAGATCTACGTAGGGACTGGAAAACAGCTGCTTTCTGAGCAGTGTGGCGAAAAAGACAATTTCAATTTAGATTCAACATTGAACTGAATTGAGTGTTGTGTGTGATGTGGTACTTTTCTACAGTGAGGTCCACGTTATAATGGCATTTATTTATTAACATTTAAAAATACACACATCAAATACATGATTAGAAAAGGAACAACAGGTCTAGCCCAATACTGCTCCCTCTCCGAATTTTGATAGTAGCATAGAGAAACAATAGAGTAAGTAGATATCCCATGGTATAATGAGTTTATGTCGCAACGTTTACTGTTATCTCAAGCCGATTACTGTCGATTTTCACTGTTTTCGCCGGGTGAGAGTATATGAACGGCACAGTATGAGAGACAACCAGTGTCACACAGCTTCAAGGGAAAGAAGTACGTGGACTATTGGCTTGAGATAACAGTAAAAGTTACGACTAAAGCTGCGTTTACACCAAAGTTAATAACTTAATCCCTTTATATTCGATTAGATTGAACATATCTTATCATACACATGATGAACATATATGTGTTTGTCAAGTTCCGTTCAATCTAATAGAATCTATAAGGATTAAGTTATTAACATTTTGTTAATAACTTTGGTGTAAACCCAGCTATAAACTCCCTATACCATGGGTTATCTACTTGGGCTATTATTTCTCTATGATAGTAGTAAGCCAATGTCTAAAAGGTAGGTTATGTTGCTTCACTTTGAATAAAATTCCGAGTCCAGAAATATACATACCAAAATTTAGAATTTAATTAGATTGAAAACCAAAAAGAATAATAATATTGCACCAGACTGTAATTCAAACTTTAGAACATTAAATTATTTCAAAATTTAAAAATCACAGCTGATTAATGTTTTGATTAGCAATGGTTTTGCTATCCTTGTCAATCATTCAACAAAGCAGATAGCGCTATCTTTTTCTCGCTTTGCTCTGTTGCCAGATCGTCTTTTAAAAATTAATTCACCAACAAAATATTTCATCTTAATTATGAAAATTCATTATGGAATTATTGGAAAATATAATCTCTTGCTTAATAAAATATAATTTTTTATCTTAAACGAGAAGGAACAGTTAATATTACATCAATAAACCTGTATCAGCTACCGTCTATAGAAGGCATTGAAAAGACAGAGGATCGGCAACGTTGCTCTCCTATCTTTCTCCACTGCCATTATAACGTGGACCTCACTAAAGCATGAAAAAAATTGAAATTCGCAACCACTTTTATTATAATAAAATTGGTTGACAATAATTCCAGTTTGTGTTTTTCATTAGATTCAACAAATTGGAATATAATAGATATTTTATTTGATGGAGTGGTGAAGTCACATTGCCGTTTTCAAGTGGATAAATAACGATTGAGTCAATCATTTTTGTAATGTAACATTTGTTTCCTATTGATTCATACAATAAGTACATCATCAAGATGATAGGGGAAAAAATAAGAAGGTAACCTTGTGCTATTCCTCTCCCAAATTTAGATAAGTTTTACACATAGTCCAAAATAGGTTAAGTCTTGTAGTTGTTCATATGTAACCAAATGTATCCTTTCTACAATGCTTCACCAATTTAACAAGACGAGATTTCTTCAATGTGATATCGATTTGAAAATCTACTTTCTGAAAATAATTGAGGACTGAAAATTTAGTGAAGTTAACAACTACAAGACTTAACCTATTTCGGACTATGTGTAACCTTATCTAAATATGAGAGAGTAATAGCACAAAGTTACCTTATTTTTTCTCTCGCTATCATTTTGATGATGTACCCATTGTATCAATCAATCAATAAAATAATAGAAATTGTAGTGCAATTTATAAGTGTCAAGTTGAGAAGCTAAACTGCTCTCAAATGGGATAGAGCTTAGTAGGCTTCGTCTGAAGAAGCCATACACAATTTTCTCATGCTTCCTAGTTTATAGTGGTCTATTATCGTCGGTACGTTGTTAAGTTTAGAAAAAATCTAATTGAAATCTTTGTAAGTCCCTCATGCTTCCTATATTATAGTATGAACGGTACGTTTTCAAGTTCAACAAAATTTTCTTGAAATCTTTGTAAGTCCTTCCAGCATTCAACAATTTTTCCAGACCCATATCTGTTCAATTTTTATTTCTGAAGATACATAATAAAAAACACAACAAATGAAGATAGGGACTTCATCTCTACAGTGGATTTCTAATTATAAATTCAGTGGAAATGATAGGACACAGCAGAGTTGCCAATTACCTGTTTCCACCACCTTCTTTAGTAGATATAGCTGTAGTTCTAGTATACCTGCTATAATAATAATTTTTTGTTGATTCTTATTAATAATGATAATTTCCACATCAACTTTATGAAGACTGATCAACATTGGTTTGCTATCATTGTCTTTCATTGGACAAAACAAATAGCTCTGGCCTTTTCTAGCTCCGCACCGTTGTCAAATCATTTGTTAGCTAGAAAGAATGACAATGAACTACCGAATTATTTGATTCTCAATCATGTGAATATATTTTTGAATCATGGAAAGATTTGATAGGGTGTCCCACAAAAAATACATATTATTTGTTCATTTGTTTGACGTTTTGGAACTTTTTAAGAGCGCTCAAAATTAAAAGAAATACAATTGTCGAGTTCAAAGCCAAATTCCAAACAGTTCGAACGCTCATAAAAAGTTGAAAAACGTCAAACTAAGGAACAAAGTCATGAGCTTTTATTATTATGTTTAATTGTCTGCGTTTTGTAAAGTCAAACCTACATTATTTATTCTCAACTCATGACAACATTCATTCTTATAACACAAGGAATAAATCGAATATAAGGAATGAGTACCGTACTGCTCTTACAAATCCAGCCATATGAGTTTTAGGCCTTTTCAATAGTTTTATAACCATTTACCACCAAATATTCGCTCAGGGAATATAAACAAAGAATTAAGAATTTTTTATAAAGAATTGTTTTTATTTTGTAGATGAATATTTCAATGTTAACATGGAGTCTATCTAGATTTTCAGGTAATGGCTCAAGACGTACCGGATGATTCAAAAAAGACTTAACAATTTTGAAAATTCATATAAATCTTATTAAACAAGGTACAGAGCTGGTTTTGGTGTTGTTATAAAGGAAAACACTTCAAGATTTTTTACCTTAAACTAAAGATGTTCTATGTGACTTCCGTTGGTTATCCTACAGACATGTTGAAGTTGTTGAAACAAGACACCTTGTTTAATAAGATTTATATGAATTTTCAAAGTTGTTAAGTCTTTTTTGAAACACCCGGCACATCATGAGCAATAACCTGAAAATCTAGATAGACTCCATGTTAACATTGAAATATTCATCTACAAAATAGAAACAATTCTTTATAAAAATTCTTAATTCTTTGTTTATATTCCCTGAGCGAATATTTGGTGGTAAATGGTTATAAAACTATTGAAAAGGCCTAAAACTCATATGGCTGGATTTTAAGAGCAGTACTCATTCCTTAGATTCGATTTATTCCTTGTTTTATAAGAATGAATGTTGTCATGAGTTGAGAATAAATAATGTAGTTTTGACTTTACAAAAAGCAGACAATTAAACATAATAATTCATGGTAAGCTCATGACTTTGTTCCTTAGTTTGACGTTTTTGAACTTTTTATGAGCATTCGAACTGTTTGGAATTTGAATTTGAACTCGACAACTTTGAACTCATTTCCTCCTCTTTCCAACCAAATCCTTTAAATTTGATTTTGACTGATAGTTTTTCTAGTTATTGACGTTTTTTAGAGCATGGAAAAATTGATACAAACTTATCTCGAAAACTAAGGTCGATATAAGAAAATTTCACTGAACATTTTTTGTTGCAAATTTCTTGTAGAATGTATGGTATTTGGCTGTTACACCTTTCGTGGAACAAGAGGATTACTCACCTGTTTCTGTTTATCGGTGAGAGTGCTCAGGTCACGCGGCAACGCGACAAGCAAGGCGCCCGCCTTGGCGCGAATTTCGCGGAACTGATCAGCCGATATATCCTGCATTCGAGCAACCACACAGTGCCGTCCTGTGCTCCAGCTAGACAGAGAGCGCGCCTCCAGGTTCACCGGGGCACTTCTGCAGCCTTAAAACACACAGATGAGAATTGGAATGATTTTATTCCTTCAATGCATACAAACAATGCTATCGGAACATCAATAGTTATTTGTATATCTAGAGTGAAAAGTGCTGTTTTTTCTCCCTGAGGGAAAAGTTTGAAGCCCGAGGCGAAGCCGAGGGCAACAATTTTCCTGAGGGAGAAAAAACATTTTCCACTCGTGATATACACAACATTTTTCCTCCACCTACATTTTTATAAAAACTGCAAATAAAATAATTTTTAAAAACGTACGTGACCAAACAATGTGTTACAACATAATCTAAAAAGTAAACAGAAACAGCTGGCTTATAATCACAGTTCTCCGCCGACAGCGCTATCTGTCGGCAAAAGTTGTAACAACAATGGCCGCTACAACCAAGGATAGTGTATAGCTATTCTATCTATTATATCTATTATATCTATTATATCTATTCTAGATACTATACACTATTCTTGCGCTACAACTACAGCTATGATGAAGTTCCCGTTTCAAATTTGATTGGTTAATAAGGAATATTCGTTGGCTGGTATTTTGAATAGCATGGAATATAAAAAAATATTTATACATTTTTTTAGTAGGTATAGTGATATGAAGTTTGTAATAATTTTAGCATACAAACATATATTTTTTCATATGTTGATCAAATCTGGTTGAGGTATTGAATTTAGTTGACTCAATGACTGACTACTCTATATGCTCCCTCATCTGAGCTTAGACCTTCTTACCTTACAATGTAAGTTTTTAAAATAGAGATGCTTCCCATGTTATTTAAATGGAGTCACTTTTCCTCCCTAGGGAGTTTCTATGCTTTTTACTACCGAGAGCGAAAAAGTGACACTTTAGTATTATGTTTCAGGGAGTAAAGTAAGTACTTTAGACAGAAGGTGGAGGAAAAATAATACATAGCCACAGGTTTGGAATCTTACAATAATAATAATAATATCGAGTGACCTGGCTGGCTCAGGTCTGGTGTCAGAGTTTTCAAGTCGCAACTGATCAATTTCAGGGCCTCTGACATGACCTAACGACTGCTTTTTAGGCAGCCGGGACCGACGATTTAACGTGTCCATCCGAAACACGGGAGTGGCCCGAGATAAATATCTTGCCCGGGCCGGGATTTTAACCCGGGCCTCTGAATCAGAAAGCCAGCATCTGATCCACTCGACTAAATAAATATAAATAAATTTTCATTTAAGTTTAATACAGATACAATGTACAATGTTAGCAACCATAGGCTGGGTGTACACCGGTTAGTCAAGACATGACAAGTCACGTTTAGTCACAATACTCCACATAGTTGCTTATGAAGACATGTCTAATTGCAATGACTAATCAGTGTGAGTTGTGTCATAAGCAACAATGTGAAGTGTTGTGACTAAACTTGTCTGATCATGTCTTGTCAAACTGGTGTGCGCCTAGCCATACACCACATAAACGAAAAGGTACGTCGATATTCACCATACTTCTCTTCTATAGTGAGGTCTACGTTATAATGGCAGTATTTGATTAGCAATATCCTTGTCTGTCATTCAACAAAGCGGATAGCGCTATCTCCTTCTCGCTTTGCTCTGTTGCCAGATCGTATTTTAACAATGAAGAGTTCATGATTAACCAACTAAATATTCCATCTTAATTAAGAAATTATTGAACAATGTAATTTCTTGCTTAATAAAATATAATTGATTATTTTAAATGAGAATGAACAGTTAATATTACATCAATAATCCTGTATCAGCTACCGTCTATAGAAGACATTGACAAGACTGAGGATTGGCAACGTTTTTCTCCTATCTTTCTCCGCTGTCATTATAAAGGTGCGTACAGACTTTCGCTCTGCTCCGCAACCGAACGTCTCTCGAGCAGATCGATTGATGATCGATCGGGGAGCAAGAGTGGATCGACCGGGGAACGCGAGAAGAGCTAACATCTTCCGTAACGTTCATGATCGGTGCGACTGCAGAGCGGGGGCGGAGCGACTGCGGTGCGATGGAGGAACGAGGGCGGTACGAGGGCGGAGCGTGATCGGTGCGGGTTGGAGGCGCGTATATGTGTACGCAGCTTAACGTGGACCTCACTATAGTTCTGTGAGCATGAATCTAACCTATCACGGTGAAGGATGCTTGATTAGTTTTGATATACAGGAGTGATGCTAAGATATATACTGTACTGCTGTCCATGGACTGTGTGAAGGCACAGACGAGGGAAGATTGGCTTGCAGTGGGCATTATAATCATTGTATGTCAATGTTTGCAGAGCCCTCTTCTGTAGAAACAAGATGTCCTTCAAATAAGCTGAATGTCTCCAGAACAGGATGCCATACTGGATGTCACTGTTGAAAACTGAGTGGTAGGCCTATGGTATAGCATCAAGAATTTGTTTCTCAATTAAACTTATATCATAGAGAAACAATACGTAAGTAGATATCCCATGATATATGGAATTTATGTCGCAGCATTCACTGTTATCTCAAGCCAATTACTGTCGATTATTGTCAATTTTTACTGTTTTGTTGGGGTGATAGTGTATGAACGGCACAATTTGAGAGACTACCAGCGTCACACAGCTGCATAGGAAAGAACTATGCGAACTATCGGCTTGGGATAACAGTAAAAGTTGCGACATAAACGCCCTATACCATGGGATATCTATGCTATCGTTTCTCTATGCTTATATCTAAATATTTGAAAAATTGATTACTGAGTACATAAGCGCTTTCAACTCAGTAAACCCTAAAGTGATGAGGAAAATCACACGACACGAGAGTAATTCTATTTTTCTCTCCCGTATTTCTTTGAGTGGAACTGGCTACACTGTTAAATCTTTCTTAGCTGATAGAAAAATTGAAGTATCCCATTGTATTGAACTTAACACCAAATTCAACTCATAAGCTGCGTACACATATTCGTGCTTCCAACCCGCACCGAGCACGCTCCTCCCTCGTACCGCCTTCGTACCACCATCGAACCACAGTCGGACCGCCCACGCACCCATCATGAACGTTACGGAAGATGTTAGATCTTCTCGCGTTCCCCGGTCGAACTACTCTTGCTCCCCGGTCGATCATCAATCGCTCTGCTGGAGTGACGTTCGGTTGCGGAGCAGAGCGAGAGTCTGTACGCACCTTTATAAGTCATTCAAAATTGAGGTGTCTTCTGAATCTTTGAAAAAACTACTGGATGCTAAATTCTGGCCTTCTGGAGCTCTTGTGCGCCGATTCATACCACATAGAAATCGTGTTAATTCCCGTGTTTTTTTTAGGGAAAACGAGCCCCAACCACTACTCAGGCATGTAAACAAAAATATTCAAAATAATATAGAATTGATTGTGAGTCACTGGAATGCCCAGAGCGTGCGTAACAAACAAGGCTTGCTTTCATTGTTTGCAGAAAATGAAAAACTTGACGTATTGTGTTTAAATGAACACTTTTTGACTTCTTCTGAGATTGACTTCTACATGAAGATATCTGACCTTGTACTTGCTATAATTTTTTGTAGGTATTAAAGGTAGCACCTACAACGGCTATCCAGCAGCAGCCATTCGGACGTTCAATAGGCTGCCCAGAGAAGTGATAAATTTACCACGAGATAAATTGCTAAATTACAGTGAAACAGAAGCTAAACGACCGGCTACTCTACTCATTTGCTGAGCTTGATGATTAGCCCCTTTTTTGAAGCAGTTTTACTTCAACGTCTAGCCAAAATGGCTACCAACCAACATTGTTCGTGACAATGTCTATCTGGAATCCCCAGTCTTCGACAACGACAACAAGTAGTATTAGTCTAAGTAAATAGGTATAAACCGTGGGCACCTTAGTATATGGGATACAATGTGGTACATGGTTGAACTCGTCTTGACCTCATCTATTGTTATAAAATGTCAATGGTGGTTTCTGCGGCCCATATACTCAAGTGCAGCCTATACATCTAAATAGGCTTACTACCTTTGTACATACTTTGTATGCTGCACACAGCTTAGCTTGTTATCAACAGTGAAACCCAGGAGAGTAATTAGTGCAGCATTAGGTCATGTTCTATTCATAGTAGGTACACATCAGCTCCTGTGTTTTATCTTCATTCAGGTCATTACCTTCAAACAGTCTGTTTCCCTGGAACTATTCTTTTGTCTTCTATTCTTTGACTAAGTTGGCTGATGATCCACCAATTCAATTTTTGTTTTCCTGACGTCTGTCTGGCCCAGTAGAGGACGACAAAAACAAATAGGTTATTCATTAATTTAAACTAGGTATATTAATTTATATGTTGAGGATGCTTTCATAGCCCTTGCCACTCTACCTAGTTTGTAAATAATCTGAACTGTTTAATAATGCAAGAATTTTAGGTAAAATGTGGTAAAAAATAATGCAACTTACCATGGGGAACTCCATGCAAGTCATACTGCTGCATTCTATACACGGGAAACTCATGAGAAGCAGTTACAGGACACACCGGTGATATAATGATGAATAAGGGCAATGCTATCAGTAGATAAACAGGAAATATTCCTTTTAATAGCTCAGCCAATTCATCAGCTTCGTTGAAAATCATGTTGATATCTGGATAATAATAAAATTTACACTGATAAATTAGAAACCATTCTTTCACAATCTACAAATCCCAACCCAACCTCTAAATTCAACGCGATAAACCGATAGTAGAATGATTGGCAGAGTAGAGAAGCCTGTAGTTATTGACCTAATTTCATCATAGAAGTTTGGTAAGTAGAGATGGCAATTACAGGACGTTTCAGAATTATACTACATGAATTAAACATGTTTTCAAGAGTTGAAATTGCTCGAATAAGGAGTAGCTACAATCAGTTATCAGATAAGTATGTTTCAATAAGTTATGACAAAGACCTTAAAGAGATGCAACTTCAAGGTCTTTGAGATATGATGAGGTCCACATTATAATGGCAGTGTTCGATTAGCAATGATATTGGCATCCTTGTCTAACATTCAACAAAGTGGATAGCACTATTACTTTGAAAAGTTATGGGATAAGTGGAGTTCTCCTAAAAAGTGGAGTCCTCCATTGCCACATCACTTATGGATTGCTCCTGTGGGGTCATTCGACAGGGGCTGCTGATGTCCTGAGGATGCAAAACAGAGCTTTAAGATTTATAACAGGCAGCGACCATCTTGCCCACTGTAAGCCCATCTTTTCTCGCCTTGGTGTAGTGACTGTCTTCAGCCATTACATCCTCCTGTGCTTGGTGTATGTCAAGAAGATACAGCATACTCTAGCTGCCCGTAGTGACATCCACCGCCACAACACCAGGCGCAGTGAGCTGTTGGATATCCTCAGGAGACGCCTCCACCGATCACAGGCCAGTTACAGGATTTCAGCCCTGAAATTCTACAACAAGCTGCCTAATAGTGTGAAGCAATTGGATGAGGCCACCTTCAGGAGAACCGTCCGGAAGCTACTGTGTGCAAAGGCATACTACAGTGTAAACGAATTTATGGGTGATAATTTGAATTTTTATTGAGAGCGTTAGCACTGGATCACTGCTATCTGAACTGTACAGTTTTTTTTTCATGTGTTTGTACGTGTTTTGATTTTTTGACGCCATCGATCCCACAATTGTGGGTAATGGATGTAGCTGAAGGTATTAAAGGTATTAAACCATGGAGAATCAAATCAAATCAAATGTTTTTATTGCCGTTCACAATTATACATGTATTGACAAAGTCATGAAAACGGAGCATAGTCCTTAGTCTAAAGCCGAGGTGAATAGGAACATAATATATATAGAATTTAAACATTAAAAATAACACCAGGGCAGACAATAAAATTTGGAATTGAATAACAGAATTGATTGAAACAACACTTCAGCACTTCTAATACTTGACACTAAATAATTATAAAATATGGGATGCTCAAAGAATTCCTCAATGTCATAGAAAGGATTTTCACTCAGCCAAATATCCAATTTATTGAGAAAAGTCATATTATCATATTTGTTAATGGACCCCAACAAACTATTGTAAACCTTTTTGTACATTATACAGTGATTATTAAGAGATTTACTTAATCTGCAATATTGGAAATTCATTCTACCCCTATTACGTGTGCTGTGTGAGAGGACATGTTCATTAAGAGTTGTTTCTGGTAATTTCTTTAAAGAGTAAGCAGCAAGTTCAAAGATATAAAGATTGATGACAGTCTTAATATTTAATTTTATAAATATAGGCTTACAGTGATCCAAGGGACCTGAAGCATTGATAATTCTAACAACTTTCTTTTGCAACCTCAATATCTCTGCAACCATCAGAGAATTGCCCCATACAAGAAGACAGTATTTAATAAGGGACTGAAAAAACGCAAAGTAAGCCATTCTCACACTATGTGGAGTCACACATTGCTTTAGACGTCCAATGAGATAGATGACTCTTGAAAGCCTAGCTTTTAAATAATCAATGTGTTTTCCCCAGGTCAGTTGATGATCAATGTGTACCCCTAAAAATTTAACATTATTTACAATATCCTGCTGAGTATATTCATTATCATATGGTCTCAGACTGAATATGACATTCTCAGTCTTATTAGCATTTAAAAGATATCCATTTGCTCTGAACCAGGCTCCTGCTCCATCAAGTGAGTTATTAACAACATTTGAGAGCTTAGCCATATCATTAGAGACATTCAAAAAGGTAGTATCATCCGCATATAATACTGCTCTGCTCAAAACATTGTGAGGCAAATCATTGATACTTATAAGGAATAATAGAGGACCCAGGACGGATCCTTGAGGTATGCCACACTTCAGGAAAATTACATCAGACCACTCTCCATTGACGCTCAGAACCTGTTCCATAGACATATAAGCTACGGAATAGTACTGTGGGGCCATGCGGGTAGCTGTGAAATGATTCTCCTTCTACAGAAGAAACTTCTTTGTGAAAATACGTAATTGCATTACCTGGAGCACTGCTGGACAATTTTCAAACGTCTGAAAATACTGACTGTACAGTCATTACATGTATAAACTCATCAGCTACCCTCTGTACTCACTGAGAGATGATGAAACCGGTGGACTTGACCAGACCAGTTTGAGATTGTTTCATGATTTAGTATTGCAGTCCATCTACAGAGCCACATGAAACAGCCTATTTGCAGCCATCTCTAGTTATTAATGTATTAATTGTTTTATATTTTGACCAAGTCTGTCTGGCGACTGCCGGTCATGGACTGAATGTACTAAATTCCTTTCTCGCTTTCCTCTGTTGCCAGATAGTCTTTTAACAATGTAGAATAATCAATAGACAGAATATTTTATCTTAATTATGTAAATTCATTATAAAATTATTGGAAAATATAGTATCTTGCTTAATAAAATATAATTTATTATATTCATTATTTCAAACGAGAATGATCCATTAATATTACATCAATAAACCTTATTACCTAAATCTGCATCCTTTACCCATAATATGGGATCGATGGCATCAAAAACATAAAATACAATACACAAAAAACAAAAACATACATAAGGCATGTTTAGCAAGACAGCATTTCCGACAAATCATCACTCATTTATATTCACTAACACTGTAGTACGCCTTGCTTCTCAATTGCTTAGATACAACGTACTCTCTCGAACGCTCTTAAATCCAACTGTTTTACTCCTGTAGGCAGCCTATTGAAGTATCGCAATGCCAAACTCCTGAAGCACCTGTGATCTCTGAAGGCGTACTCTGGGAATATCAATAATTAGCTCTCGATGTCTGGTGTTATGTTCATGCACATCAGTCTGAGTCAACATGTACTGCTGGTTCTTCTTTACATACATTGGACACAGAAGTAGGAAGTGGCAGATCACTGTTAGAATACTAAGTCCAACAAAATGCCGTGCATGCCGTGTGCGCGATAATCGCTTGCGGTGATGATTCGGGCAGCCCGTTTTTGCAGCTTCAGTATGTCCACAACCTTTGCTGAATGACCCCACATGAGTAGGCCTGAGGGGGCCGCGGAATTGGGAATATCTGGAACTCAAAATATCAATGTTAAATGTCCTATGCTTGAAAACTGTTGCTGGGTGGAACTCCGAATATTTGTCAGACAGCGGAATTGGAAATATCTGGAACTCAAATTATTTGTTTGTCAGATGGCGGAATTGGAAATATCTGGAACTCAAAATATCAATGTTAAATGTCCTATGCTTGAAAACTGTTGCTGGGTGGAACTCCGAATATTTGTCAGACAGCGGAATTGGAAATATCTGGAACTCATAATATCAATGTTAAATGTCCTATGCTTGAAAACTGTTGCTGGGTGGAACTCCGAATATTTGTCAGACAGCGGAATTGGAAATATCTGGAACTCATAATATCAATGT